>NC_092330.1:28835666-29138696 GCF_036785885.1 Coffea arabica
AAATCTTAGGGGAGGCTTCTAAGATTATCCTTGTCGAAAAGAAAAAGAAGAAGAAAGTATTACTCGTAAATGCTTAGAATGAGATTAGAGCAACTATACATTAGTGAGTCAATGGTTTGTTACCTATTGAAAGGTTTCCATCGGTGAATAATAAGGATAAACAAATGGAGAGGAAAGATGTGTTTAAAAACTTTGTAATATTTTATGGATTAACTCTTTATGCATTAATAGCATATAAATTAATTTTTTATGAACTAATAGTGTATTGAATTTTTCTTAATAGTTTTATATGTATGTCACACGTGCATGATTTGAATTTCAAATTTGAATTCATATTACGTGCACATTTACTATTGAAATCATTAGTTTCATTTTGCATCCTTCAACTATCCTGTAATTTCAACTTTGACCTCTAAATTTTAAATTGAGACACTCTAGTCTCTAAACTATAGCCCTTAAACTATACATCAATTCCAATTTTGACCCCTAAATTCTAAATTAGATCACTTTAGTCCCTAAATTATAATACAATTCTTCATTTGGTTCCTAAACTCCTGCAATTCTTCTACATAGTCATGTATACATTGAACCAATGCCAGAGCCCCAGATGAAGCACAAGCTGAGAGCAACCCTGCTAGAGTTGATGCATTGGGTTTTACTTCTTCCAGCATCATCAAACCCAGTAAATCTAATGCTTCATCTAGCAGGCCACCTTTAGCACATCCATCTGTGAGACAATTCCACAAGACAACATCTCCTGCAGAAACGTTAGCAAACACCCTACTCCCAGAATCAATGCAGCCCATTTTACCATACATGGAAAATCAAAGCATTTAAATCCAAGCAAAAACCAAACTTTATGCAATATCCATGTAAGCACTCACCTGTCATAACGCAATTCAGTTCCCCAGCAACCAAGATAACACTCAAGATTGTGGTCTTGCCAACAATTTGACCACTGGTACATAACTGCCTAAACAAGTCTACAACCAAATAATTCTGAGATGCACAAAGATATCCTCCCATCAAAATGTTCCACGATATTAAGTCTCTCCTTCCTACAATTTCATCAAACAGTTTGCGGGCCTCCCCCATTCTCTGACAGGCACAGTAAAATTGCAAAAGCTATTTTCTTTACATTCAAAAATAGCTGAAACCCAGATTTCACAACAATTGAATGAACACCAAGGCCAGTCCAAGTGGCAAACTTTTTGCAACAAGATTAAGAACTTAGACAAAAGTAAATTCATCAAGCACAGCTTCTTGAGCCCTCAAGGAATTGAAAAGAACAAAAATCTATTTTTGATTCTCATTCATTGAATAGGCTCTCAGGATAGTATTAAACATATAAAGATTTGGTTTTTGTATATGTTTGAAAATGAAGCCTGCATAGTTTATATCTTGTATTGAACATGCAAGAAGCTTGCCAAGTGTGAATGGTAATTGATCAAGACCAATCTAATGATGTGAGGGACGTTTTGAATAATTTTCCTAACAAAAAAAAAAAAAAAGGTTGAAGGCTTTGAAATTGAAGAGAATTGACAAAATAAATCTAAAATTAACTTCAGTCACCCCCTCTTTCTTTTAGAAAATGACCTTCTTGAGAGTGAGTCCATTTAATTGTGGAAATTGCATAGGTCAGACTCATTACTAAATGATTTTTTTCATTTTTCATTTTTATATTTAAACGTAAAGAATCACAAGTTATTTCTTTATAATTTTGAGAGTTACATTCTTTCAATGAATTTTATTTTTTCAGTGCGAGAGAGAAACCGGAAAACAAGGGAAGTTAGAAATAGGGGAATTCGAACCCTATCCCTACAAACTCGAGAAAAATTTTAGAGTTTTATCTGTCTTCATTTAGCTAATCCCTATGATTTGTGATAAAAGTTCATACTAAGCATCTTTCAAGTGTGATTATCACAAAATATCTATCAATTCATGCAAGTGCTCAAATATATTAACATAGGGAGCAAAGCTTAACTAAAACTTCATGCTATAACTAGAGTTGCATAAATAGATTTTTATTGTTTAAATACTACTTCAAAAAATGATTGTCAACACTATAACTTTCAAAGTTATAAACAACTCTTTCAAATCTATCGTTGTTTTATTCCTTATTTAAAACTTTTAGGCCCCTAATTTACAGATACTTTCCCTTATTATTGTCATGCTACCATGATCCATACTACTTATAACTGAAGAAAACAATTAATTGTAGAAGAATAGAAAAAGAAAAACAATCTCACAATATACATTTCAGATGTGACGTCTAGCAAAAATTTTGGTTTAGTTGCTGGTTGGGTTCATTTAAAGACAAATTATCATCTGCAACTTTTCAATCAACTTGAGAGCATGCTGGCACAAAAATTCAACGCTTACACGAGAAAGTTGGAAGCAATGATTAATTACAACAACTAATTCTTGCAACGGTAAACCAATTTCTTTATTTCCTCGAAAATGAAGAAAAGAAAACTTTTTTTTTTTTTTTGGTGCGGCAACATTGTCAAAGACAAAGAAAAAAGTGCACAAAAGTACATAGAATGCAAGATTTATGGGAAATCTTATCACGGGAAATTTTAGCATCCGGTCCTACACAATAGTAATAATATCTTTTTCTTCCTCGTATTCTACATATCTTGAGGAGGATTTCCAGCCGCAGTAAGTTCTTCAGCATAATCAATTCAGTGCTTGACATGGTCAATAACAGTAACAGATGTTGCAGGAGATGTTATAGTTGCATACCTAACTTTTTGACATTTAATCTTCCATATTAATGTTGGCTTCAGTACAAGGACTTTTTTTTTTATAATTCAGTTAAAGGACTTAAAAGTGTATTTATACTTAGACCATGGTCCATTCTTTAGCAACTACGAGATAAACTTGTTCAAACTAAGTCTAATATATACTAATAATTAACATGGCGAAACAATAATTATTTGTAGACTGAAAATTTTGTGAGATGATGCATTTTTTGGATTGTGATTTTTAGCAAAAATTTTTTTACTTTTTTCGTAAACGTATTTTTCAATTGCTTTTTTTTTATCTCATATACATTAAATCGTTACAATACATTTTCTGTAAAAATTCCTAAAAATAGAAATCAAAACGGAAAGATTTCAAACTAGTCAGGTTTATAAACATTCTAGGCTCGATTTCTGTGAAGGTTGAACCCTGAGGAATAAGAAATTCTAAACTCAAATTCCCCTATCTTTTTCTCGTTTCTTAAATCCCATCATTCCCTTGTCGGAAAAAATATTTTTAAAAGAAAGAGTTCCGTTTTTGTGTATATGTTGCTGGAATAATTATCTAATTGTCATTTTTGTGAGTGATGCTAACCAGCAAAAAAGAAAAAGCCTTTAGCAAACTCATGTTTTGTCTAGGTTTTGTCATAAAACTCTTAATTTCCATTGGAAAAATAAAAAGATAAACATGCATAATGGGCAAAAATTACTCATCCTAACGCCAGAATAGACTGTTAACATGTTTTTCAACGATATACATATACATATACATATACTCTGTGTGTGTGTGTGTGTTGTGGGGGGGGGGGTTAGCTCTGACAAAATGATCTACTAATAAAAATCAGTAACAAGGAGAATATTCCTTAAAACAAGGCAAATGAGTCTTACAAACTAAATTAATCTCGGTAGGCTAGCATGATGCCTTTGGTTGAAACAAAATTTTCTTACATCAATGGCGAATATTTGCTAGAACTGCTAATACCTTTCTTGGAAGACTATTTGATGCTTTGAATTTGCCATTCACATTTATATTTGTAATTTTGTAGAAGATCTCCAATATTCAAGCCAGTAGAGGTCAAGACTCAGGTACAAAGTACCATAACCAAGACAGCAACACCTACAAATTACAATGCACCTTGGGATTTTAACACAGATCTTGCTTCCAAGACCCAGTAATTGGCTAAACACCTTTCCTCAAAAAAAAGAAAAAAAAAAGGTTATTGGTTAAATAAAGCATTGTTATTGGCGCATGTTAGTCAAAGTCCCCGGAATCAGATTAATGTGCGCTTATCAACCGTTCAGCTGATCTTTCCCATGCAAGCACATTTTCCCGTGATTAAGCCAACCATCCTTGCGAAATCTTTACAGAACTTCACTGAATCAATAAGGAAAATTAGACCTCATTTAACAGTTCACGTAGACTTTGTGGTCACCAAATAATCATAATTATCGTTTGTGATATCAGATGACATCGGTTATCCGGTGAATTTCTTAGAAAAGATTTTTTAACGCGTGTCTATTACTATTAGTACGTCTGTATCACACCCATTCTATTAATATTATGATTCTCTCTCACATTTATATTTTTCTTATTTAAATCTATTTTTGTTATATAAAATTAACATCTGAACACCATCATAACGTGCTTATTATATTCATTAGATGAACCTTCCTTAGAATTCCCTATATTTTCTTATCCCAATAGTAATTACATTAACCTAATTTACGACTCCACCTATGGACCATATGATACAAGTAAAACCTCATAGCATAAGGGAGACAAAAAAAAAATAACGTTGGATAATGCAAATTATACTAGCACAATTACCTGGCAAATCGAGAACAAAAAACAAGGGGGACCTTTGTCTTTTACTCAATAACCAACCATGAATATTGAGCAACATAAATGGAATGAATTTTTTTCATCCTAATAATTTTTTCCCTCAATAATATTGAGGTAATAAACTTTGAATAGTTTCTCAATGTAAAAATGGATTTTATAGTGTTCCTAAAGCAATACCCGTCACAGTTTTGTTTACATCAATGCAACAACACATGATAGAAATCCTCAAGGGTCAACCTCATAAATTTTATTCCGAAATTTACCTATGGAGAGTGATTTTTTATTTAATCTTATTAATAGTTTATCGTTACCTTCCCGTTAATAATTATTATGTTTTTTCTACTACCAAACCATTTAAATATAATTTTGGTGGCACAGGTGGATAATGGGTAAAAAAAAAAAAAAAAGACAACGACCCCTCATTTGGTGGACGTTACCAAGATAGACGGTGAAGGCACTTCTTCTGTTGGATCCGAATTGAGCCCCAAATTAACGGCGTCAGAATCGGAGAGTGTTACCACGGGACCCACGTGGAAACGGCTAGTGGTCTGACGTGGAGGACATTCTGGCACGTCATCAGTCATACGACAAAATACTAAGTACGATCCTACTCTCCTCAGGCCTAACTAGCGGTTTATTTTCCAACGAATTTAATATTACCAGAACTCGCCACGTAGGATAAAACGCATCACTGCCACGCTCCTTTACACGCGTTCCTCGTTGGCTAGAGCGTTTTCCACTTTTTCTGGTCGTTCCATTAAATGCCCTTTGCCTCTGTTTCCGGTAAAACGCTTTGACGGTAGGGCAAATCTGTAGTTTTATTTAAAAGATGAGGTTACTTTTGGTATAAGGCGCACTAAGCCAAAATAGGGCGGCTCCTGGCCCGTTACCAGCTGTCCATTTCTTCAAGCTTTTTCTGGTTGGATGGATTTTGCTTTTACTATTTTTATGTAGGTTTATGAATTTTGGGTAAAGCTTATGATTTTCAAAAAGCAGTAATAATAATGTGAGAAAAGGTGTCCATCTTTCTATTTCAAAAGTCATTTTCTAACTTGGTGCTTTGGCCCTATTATTGCTTTCTTTCTTTTTGGTGTTAGTCCCACTTTGCCCCTACGTTCTCAAATAAATATAACTCTGTGTTGCAAAAGTTTTTTCTATTTGTATTTTAACAGGAAAAAGGAAATGGAGATTTGAACTCAAGATCTCTAATTTTTCGAGTTTCAATAATTACCATTAAATCTTTTAAATATGTTTTTTAGATAATTATAAGCAGATTTTCGAACCTTTTTTTCAAGATACAGACGCATTTATCAATAAAGATGTTATGATAAAATACTAAAAAAAAAAAAATCTCAAACAACGACCATCCAAACAGAGCAGTATATACATATGTATTCAAAAATAATCCGTGTAGATTCACTTTTGTCACGATTTTGTTACTTTATCACTCTTTGAAGGCATTAAGATTTGAATAGGTTGCTTTATTCATGTTCTAGCTTGAAAGCTTCAAAGGGGGATAAAGGGACAAAAAATGGATGTAAAAGTGGAAAAAAGACAAGTCATTCCATTTGTTTTAACCCATCTTTTCTGGCAGACAATTGATATATTCTTTCTATACTATTTGTCTCCTCTTTACTCTTAGTATCGTAGTGATTAAGAGAATAACTTTAATCAATCTTTGCTTAGAAGTCTCTCGATTCAACGAGTCACTGATGGTTATTATTCCAATTTTAACTTAGTGAAATCCTTAAAAGTATGCAATACATCCAAGGTTATGCCTTTAGTTTGTAACTCGGTTTGACAACAAAGTGCAACCTAATTTGTAAAATGCTTTACTTGTAATTGATAACAAATCATGGATTCGAATCATCAAGGATAAGTCGAGAACCATTGTTAATTCTGTTTGGTGTGCACAATTATTTGGTGGATATAATACGAACTTCTAATACATCATCAGTTTTTAAAATATGTATGATTCTCGATTTTCCACATAGATGTCCAAGGGAAAATATTCGTTTTAATTTCAACGATGATATAATAAAACAAAAAGGCGACGAGAAAGACTTTTATTATGATAAGTGATTAGATTTAATTCACTCATGAGACCTCACTCTAATGCCTAATGGCACACACAACATGACTACACTGTTCCTAAAGCAAAAAACTAGTAATTAGTGGTTCAATTTACTGTTACTCACTAAATTCTAGTTAACTTTTTTTAATCATGTGTATTTATTTATTTAGTCGTAAATACTAAATACTAACCAAACAAGGATGAATCCTTCTCACTTAAGTATAGTTTTTTCACGTAACAATATGAATTCATATTATTCTACCCAGCATAAGAACAACATAAGAACCTATATGCAATATATGTACACGTACAAACATAACAAATGGGTCTATTTAGTTAGACACTTGCTAAGATGTAGTTCAGGTGTTAAATTTTTAAAAAATAAAAATAATTAGAAAAAGTGTGTAAATATAAAGAATTATTATTATTATTATTATGTACATTCACACAATAAGCTAAGTGTGATTTAAGTATGCTAACGACGGTCTATTGGACATTCATTACAAAAATCCATCTAAAAAGTATTGAAACATTTCACGTAAACTTATTGAAATTTGTCTCACCACAAAAGTTTTTAAAAAAATCAATGTTACATAAAAACACGTGCGACTATGATTTATTGCCACAAAATCACTTTTTAACTTCCTCTATTTCGACTAAAAATTAATTAGAAAAATTTTTAAAATGAACATCTTTTGCAATGTGGCATACGTAGATAAAAAGATAATTAAAGAATAAAAATAATTAAAAAATATGTTTGTGATGTCAAAATATCTTTCTTTCAAGTAACTCTAAATCCAAATGCATGTCCATTTGTTTGTCCAACTTATGAATTGATTTTTACCAAGTACACAGTAGTTAGTAAGTCCCAAATTAAAAAATTAGCAAAGCACTTTTCACTAAATAAATAATACTAATGTAAAATACTACTAAAACATCTCTATTTTCTCAACTGAAATTTTGTCTATGCTTTTGAACAGTTCACAAGTATCACCTTTCAGTCTCAGCACCCAATAAAATCACCCGCTGTTGTCTCCCATGTCATTAGCCTTGTCACTCTTCTCTTTCTCTTCACTTCCATAGAGATTGAGACTCTGTTTTCACTCCTTTTCAGTCACTCTTCATATCATCTCCTCTCTCTCACATTTGCTTCCTCAGTACGACTCTTTTACACACACATCACACACTGAACACCCCAAGAAACACCTGGAACGATTTCACTTATACAGACAAACTGATCACAGAAAAGCTCTTTATATATATGAAAAAAAGGACAAAAGAATGGTGAATTTTCATCTGGGATTTTTTGCATTAACCACCTTCATTGTTTTGGTTTGTGGGGCTTCGAAAAACCTTCCGATTCTTTCATTTGATGAAGGGTACTCTCAGCTTTTTGGTGATGATAATCTTATGGTCGTTAAAGATGGAAAATCAGTTCATCTTACTTTAGATGAAAGAACAGGTCAATTCTTCTTAATTGTTTTATTGGATTTCTAAGAAATGGTTCTGTGGCTTTCCTTTGACCTTTTTCCCCCTTTGTTGCACTGGTTTGTTGTGATTACAGGTTCTGGATTTGTGTCACAAGACATTTATTCACAGGGATTCTTCAGTGCTTCTATTAAGCTTCCAGCAGATTACACGGCTGGCGTTGTTGTAGCATTTTATGTAAGTTTTTCCTTGATCAAGCTGAAGAATCCCACATAACCTTGTGATCAAGGGTACAACTTTAGAGACTCACCCTCTTAGACTCTCGTCATGGTTCATCCTTCTCATTCTTATAAAGAAAATAAAATAAAAAGAAGCCCAGATTGGATTTTCTTGATCATATTTTCTCCATGGAGTTTCTTGATTTTCATAATTTTACTGAAAATTTTTCAATTTTTGGGATTATAAATTGAAAAACCGTTCAAAACGTCCCTCACACTTTGCAAAATAACTTTTTTCATCCCTCACTTTTAAAAATGTAATTTTACGTCCCTTACAAATTTACATTGGTCAAATTTGAACCCTACTTAGGTTTCCGACTAGTTTTTGGTCGGAATTCACCACGTGCCTTGCACGTGATCATACTTTAAGGGCAAAATTGTCAAATCAAATTTTATATAATTCCCTCACATTTCATAAAATAAATTTTTTCGTCCCTTATATTTCATAAAATGAAAATTTTCATCTTCACATTTTTCAAAATGAATTTTTTCATCTTTTATTGATCATGTGTGTGAATAATATTTTTTAAATTCATATATATATTTATTTGATTTCACCTAAACAATACGAATAGCATGTGAAATCAAATAGAGATATATTACATACTATTCGTACTGCGTAAGTGAAATCAAATAGATATATACATGAGTTTAAAAAAAATTGTTAGTTTTTCGCTTATATTCATTTTCTTTTACTCGAAATTTGAAAATAAAGAAAACATTTAATCCTAAATATTATCGAGTGTTTATATCGAATTAAATTTGGATAGAAAAACTAAACAAAAGAAAAGTATGACAAAAAGAAATAAGCGATTGGCACTTTCAAATTTTAAAACAATCACAAGACAAGTAATTCAAGTGTTGGTTTTAAAAATGTCGAATAGAAATTTCAGATTTAAACTGAAATTTATTAGCACAATTATAGAATTCAAGTTAGGACTCATTAATTAGATGACCTTATTATACATCTCAATAAATAAATTATTACCAAAAGAGAAAGGTCACAAATATTGAATAGGTTCAAATGGTGAAATCATATAAATATATACATGGGTTTCAAACAAAATTATTAGTTTTAAACCCCTATATATATTTATTGAATTACATGTGTACAACTACAATTAGCATGTTTAGATGAAATCCAATAGAGATAAATTACATGTTATTCATACTGTTCAGATAAAATCAAATAGATATATACGTGGATTTATAGAAAAAAAGCTATTCGTACAAATGATCAATGAGGGATAAAAAAATTTCATTTTGAAAAATGTAAGAGATGGAAAAATTCATTTTTTGAAATGTGAGAAACGAAACAATTCATTTTGTAAAATGTTAGGGTCGAAAAAATTTATTTTGTGAAATGTGAGGGACTATGAATCAGATTATGTAAAAATTTGATTTGACAATTTTGTCCTTAAAAAATGATCACATGCAACTCACGTGGTGGATTCCGGTCAAAAACTAGTCGGAAACCTAAGTAGGGACCAAATTTGGTCAATGTGAATTTATAAGGGACGTAAAATTACACTTTTAAAAGTGAGGGACGAAAAAAGTCATCTTGTAAAATGTGAGGAACGTTTTGAACGATTTTTCCATTATAAATTATATGCAATTTTTTTTTTCCAAAGAGGCAAGGTCTTTTTCTAATTTTCCTTTTGGGTTAATCACATTTTGTCCCCTTAAAAAATACCCAATTTTTCAGTTTACCCCCTAACATTTAATTTTGCTCACTTAACCCCCTTCAGGACAAAATTGCCCTTGCATTATTTTGACTTTTCATTTACCTTGTTTTCCTTTCTTTTATTTCTTTTTCTCTTTCTTCTTTATTTAATTTTTCCTCTTTCCCACAAAAATCTTCGCCTTAATGATTGAAATTAAAAAAGAAGAATTGCAGAGATCTATCTTCTCATTAAATGATTAAAAAAGATATTCAAATCACTTTTCTAAAATACAATTTTTTTTAGCCTTTCAATTCTTTTAATTTTGAATTTTCCTCTTTCCTTTCTAGTTTCTAATTTTATTCTCAAGAAAATATCATAAGATGAAATTGTTTTTGACAGGTGCCGAACTTGTGCAATAATAAATACCTACTCGAGAAAAATACAGATTTTGTATATAGCGGTGAGTAGGGTCGAATCCACAGGGACTGGGGATAATTCGTTTCTTCTAGAGTCCAAAGTATGGGGGGTTTTGGATTAAATGCTAACTAAATAAATTAACTGCAGAAAATAATTAATTAAAAGAAATGATTGGGGAAACTCTAGCCAAGGGTACACATCAGAAATGGTTCATGCACTGATCATTGATGCAGAAATAATTCCAACATTTAGCAGTAGATTAGTTATAGTTGTCATGCACGCGATAAACAACCAACCCTTCCTTAATTTCTCGATAGCTAAGGTACGACCGTTAGCTATTTCTCTAACCCAAAAATAACCCTAGGTACGACCGTAAGATTTAATTTCTAGATTGCATTAATAATTAGAAAGACCCAATCCTAACCAACAAACACGCTACGAGGGTTTGTTTAAATTAGATCATATGCTCCCCTGACATAAACCCAATTACGCCAGTTGCTACTGAGGTAGAGATAACGAACAATTACGGATTCAATTACCCCTATTTAGCAAAAATAGCCTATATGAATAATTAATTATTGCGCACTAATCAATCATACACAAGGCCATAGCAATTAAAATCAAGGAACATATAAATACCAATAAATGAAGAAAATAATTAAAACAGATTCGATCTCACAGTAATTGTCGAACCAAATCGTCAGTTGTCCCCTTGACTAGAAAAGCTTAACCACGCCTCATGAGAAAATCTCCCCGTTGGAGAATATTGTCGAACACCTGGCGTGTGTCAGAGGCCAGTCTAAGGAAAGAAAGAAAAGAAACTAAAACTAAACTAAAACTAGAGATGTCCCTGCTACTCTACGTTATCCCTATTTAAGCAACACGAGGAAGATGACTAAAGGCTATCTAGGTGGTCCCCAC
Organism: Coffea arabica; assembly: GCF_036785885.1. NCBI lineage: Eukaryota > Viridiplantae > Streptophyta > Magnoliopsida > Gentianales > Rubiaceae > Coffea > Coffea arabica. The sequence continues at coordinate 28,847,036 of NC_092330.1, forward strand.
ACATGTGGACAAAGCCCTCCAAGTACTTCTTGTTCCAAGTCTCTTTCCCGTAGCTTTCTTTTAAGAGCCCAAATGACTAGATGCTTTCCACTAGCTTGTGGTCCCCCACCAATTCAAGGGCCCAAGAATTGAAGCCCTTAGAAGTCTCCCTATTCCCATAAAAGTCCCTCCTTTTTGGTAATTTTCTGCTTTGTTCCTGAAATTAAACTCCAATACCAAATATAAGTAAATATTAATAATTAAAACAATATTTGGCAAGAATAAAAGGGGAAATTAATAATAAAATTACTAACAATTAACACCCTATCAATTCCCCCCACACCTAAATCATGCTTGCCCTCAAGCATGGGAACAACAATTGAACACCAAAATTTGACCATGGCTGTTACTCCAACTACCGTATTGCCAAGACACCAAGAAAATCATATATCAAGCGACACAGGTCAAGATCCAAGAAAAATCACCCCGGTTAGCATCTAAACTACCAACTCCTCCAATTTAAAGCAAACTAATCTAAGGAAAAGGAATGGTTGCTCACATTTATCAGTAAATGGTCCAGCTATTAACCAAAATCTCGACATTAAGATCACAAACCGGCAAGCTGAATTATTCACATACTAACACAATCTTTATTTTATTTTTTTCCTTTTCGTTTTGTTTTTGTTTCTTTTCCTTTTTTTTTTCTTTTTGAATAACAAAAGACTCAGTCTATAACCCTTAGAACCTTTTGACGCGAACTCCAACATTTGATAGATGGAGAAGCCCGGTTACTCAGCTCCAATTGCTACGGGACCACGCACTCATAATAACTACTACCTTTTGACGCGAGAATCGACACTTTAGGTGAAGATTTCCGGTTACTCAGTAGTAACTACTAGCGGAGTACAGTCAATTCTTATTTATATCCATATAGCACGATATCTAAAAATAACACAAAAATAACAGCAGCAAGCCTCAAATTTCCAGACATGGAGAACTAAAATTAATAATTGGACCAATTCACACGATTAATGCCAACAATCATTCCCTATGCCTAGAAAAGTTAACCAAAAATAGGAAAAGTTAAGCAATCATTGATATTCACCAAAGAGATATTCCTGAACTCAACCACACCAACTTGATACCCTTTTATTATATAAAAACTTGGCAATAGCAGAATTAGAGGCAACAATCCAACATCAAAACTTGGTATTCATATGAAGACTGACCACTAGAAAAAGAAAAGAAAATAAACGAAAAAGAGATGCATATCAAACTTAAAACAAAGGAAAAACACCTAAAAATCGAAAATTGGAAATACTAGCACCCAAACTGATCCCCCCACACCTAAATCACACATTGCCCTCAATGTGATAAATAAATAGTAATAGCAAGGCGAAGGGCAACGGGACTTCCCTGAAGTCGTCAAAATAGGGGCGGATCGGGCGAGAACTGAGTAGCAAGACCTGCATGGTGCATAAATGCTGCCAAATTCTGCGCCATGTGAGGTTCTAGGTGTCCAGACCTAGAAGATGACCATGGCCTCACCATTGGTTCTAAAGATCACTCCACTTGACAAGAGACAACAATGGCCAACAAATAATGGAAACAGGAAATTCAAAGCAATAAGAATTGAAAAGCCAACCCAACGAATAAAATGCACAATTCAACCACCCAGAGGTCATACAAATACCCCCAACACTTATAGCAAATGCAATCAATAAGTACTTATGGACCCCATGTAGTCAAATTCAGAATTAAGGTCGTCCAAAGTGCAACAACTGCTCCAAATACCCCAAGCAAGTCAATTAAAGGCAACTGACTTCAACAAGCAAATGCAAACTGCACATTCATGCCCCAATTCAACAAATAAACGCAGAAAAGTAGCCACAATACTAGAGCACAGCTCCCAATAATGCAACAGAATAGCAACTCGAACAAACTAGGAACTGTGCTAGTGTCTTAATAAATCAACAACTTTCAGCAATTAGACACAATCGGACCCAATATCGTAACAACTGTCTCCAATTGGACAGTCAATTACCCACTTCAACCTGCTAAAATTAGCAATTGACCCAAGAAAATGGCAACTCCAGCAACAACAGTTCAGAAGTTGGACAGAAACAACTCAACCACAAATGCCCAGTAGTCGATTAGGCAACCAATAACACAGGAGTAACAAATATTATGTAAACTACCCTCACCAGTACCACTGGTGCATGCATAAGGAAAATTGAAATCAAATGGCCAACCCAAGACATGTGATAACGCCAAACACACCACTCAGTACCACTGAATGGCAGAGGGTAACACGGGACCCAATTGACACGTAACTCCCAAATTACCCCCAACAATTTCCAAACAAATAAACTGGCACGAAAGTCATCAAATTTATCCCCCAGATGCGACAGAAATCTCAAGTAGTCAAAACCCAATAAGCACAGGTATCTCCCAATTCAAAAAGGTAATGCACAATAAATGGCCCACCAAATTAGCAATGTAAAGTCCTGAGCAATTTACGCCCAACAATTCAATCAATACCAAAAAAAACTGCCCCAAACAATGTAACAGTTACACTCCACGGGCAAGGGATGTCCAACCAATTTCACTCGAGCAAACTATAAGCAGTGCTAGTGTCTAAACAAATCAGCAAATTTCAGCAATTAGACACAATTCCACCCAAAATCTCAACAAATGTCCCCAATCGGACAGTCAATTACATATGTCAACCCACTAAAACGCCAATGACCACAGAAATTGGCAACTCCAGCAAACTGTCCAATGTGAATATAGCAATTTGAACCACTCGGCAAACTGTCCCCAATAATTCAATTTAGTTCACCCACAATCGATAAGTAATGAAAATGGTAACCACATAAATTATGCCCCACAGATGATGGCAATTAAAACAATTAGAGAGCAGCAAAGTAGACTTCGGTGAATTGCAAGGGTTACCCATGCAAGCGAGATAGTAAAATCGATATTAAGGGTTGGGAAGACTAAATACCGACACCTGGACGCCTACAAGAAGCGATGGCGCAGCGAAGGAGAGGCGGCGACCTTGGGGTTGCGCGAGGTGGGTGGTGCTTGATGGTAGCAGCGGCGCATGAGTGGAGCTAAGTGGAGAGGCTGAGGATGGCAGTCTCGCGGCTGTGGGCTCGCGAGGTGGGGCGGACAACAGCGAAAGGTGGCTGAGCGGCGAAGTGGAGATGAGCTCGTCGTGGGCTGGACGATCGCCGTTGCGGGAGAGGAAGAAGGAGCGCTGGCGGCGTTGGACATGGCAAGGCAGAGGAGAGAGGGAGAGCTGGTGAAGGTTGAGCGAGCTGGTGGAGGCGCGCGGCAGGGAGATGGGGGACAGCAGCGGCGGCGGCGGAGCTAGACGTGCGGCAATAGAGGAAGAGCCGGGAGCTGCTGCAGAGGTGGGAGCGAACTGGAGGGAGGCGCAGCGTCTGAGAAAGCGGCGGCGCAATGGTCGCGCTTGGGCGTGCGGCTGTGCGAGATTGTGGCAGGGAGAGAGAGCAGAGGAAGCAGGGGCGGCGGCGTTGACCAGGGAGGTGGGCGAAGAAGAAAGGAAAAGAGGAAGAGGGACAGCTGCGGGGAAGAAGGAAGAAAGAAAAAGAAAGAAAGAAAAAAGAAGAAAAGAAAAAAAAGAAAAAGAAAAGAGAAAAAGAAAAAGAGAGAAAAAGAAAAGAGGAAAAAAAAATAGTTTTTTTTTTTCAAATTTTTTTCCTGAATTTGAAATTCCAAAATTTGAATTTTTGAAGAAAAAGAAGAATGCCTTTTGAATTTTTGAATTTTCTCAATGTGAAATTTTGAAACTTTTTTTTTTTTTTCATGTTTTGGGTCGTCAAACACCGCGTGGGCATGCCAAGATTACAAAACATCCACTGACCTCAAGAGACCCAAACACCGCGTGGGCACGCCAAGATTGGTGTTTGTCCTCTGATCTCAGGAGACCTAAACACCGCGTGGGCACGCCAAGATTTCACTTCCTGATCACAGTGGAGAAAAATATCAAGACCAACTACTATCCAAATGAGAAACAACAGAACGAAAGAATTGAACAACTAAAAATAATAAAACCAATATTTGGGTTGCCTCCCAAAAAGCGCCCTTCTTTAATGTCTTTGGCTAGACATTGTTATGTCTTGTTCATGGAGGATAAAATCTTGTGGCTCGCTTCAATGCTTCATCTTCAATATGATCCTGGTAACCCTCATAGATGGAGTAATCTTTGAGCACACGAGCTACGGGCTTCCATGGACTAGTAAATGGTGCTAAACAAGTCAACGATAATTTGCATTCTCCATTCACTCCTCCATCACATGCATTCTTCGGTTCAAGATATTTTTCCATTGCCACTCTTAACTTATTCCTGTCATGAAATTTCAAATTTTCTGGTATAATAAAATCAATTTCAGTAACAGGAATTGAAGAATAGGAGTCAGGAAAATATTGATTAAGGAGTGGAGAAGATGTCACCGCATTTGGAGATTGTTCACTGGATTCATTCACTTGAATGGGTTGCGGTTGGGGTTCCATTTCTTCATTTTCGGCTTCTTTTTCAACTGCATCTGTAGATTTTTCATTTTTACACTCTTGCATCTCCTCATCACTAGTCAAGCAAATTGCACTCTCATTTTCTTCAAAATCAACAATGATTTCCGAGGACAATTCTTCCATTTGAGAAGCCAATCGATTCATTTTGGATATCAATAGACATAGTTGATCTGCCAGATAACTCATTGGATCCTTCATCATCTCATTCCTCATTTGTGTCTCCTGTTGGAATCGGTATGTATTAATAAATAATTCACCCAATTCCTGAAAAGACATACCTGACAAGGACGATGGTTGTTGAGACTCTTGCTGTTGAAAATCCATTGGCCCGGTCGCATAATCAAAATTGGAATTATCCCACCATCCTTGATCATACCCGTTTGAATAAGGGTCATACTGCATTTGATATTGAGGTGAAAAATCTCCAAAAGTATCAATTGGAGCACTTAGATTATCTTGAAATGCGGGGCATGTGTCAGTTGAATAACATGAGTCAAAATAAGTTCCACAATTTGCACTATCCCATTGATCATTAGGAAACACATGAGTCTCATAACCCCATTCAGGAACAAAGTCCAGTCTATCATCAAAATATGGAATGTTAGCAGCCATAAACTATATTAAAAAAAAAGAGAAAAATAAATAAAAAAAAATGAAGACAAGATGAACTGAAAAAGAAACAAATTAATCAGGCACCAGTCCCCGGCAACGGCGCCAAAAATTGACAGGTGCCGAACCTGTGCAATAATAAATACCTACTCGAGAAAAATACAGATTTTGTATATAGCGGTGAGTAGGGTCGAATCCACAGGGACTGGGGATAATTCGTTTCTTCTAGAGTCCAAAGTATGGGGGGTTTTGGATTAAATGCTAACTAAATAAATTAACTGCAGAAAATAATTAATTAAAAGAAATGATTGGGGAAACTCTAGCCAAGGGTACACATCAGAAATGGTTCATGCACTGATCATTGATGCAGAAATAATTCCAACATTTAGCAGTAGATTAGTTATAGTTGTCATGCACGCGATAAACAACCAACCCTTCCTTAATTTCTCGATAGCTAAGGTACGACCGTTAGCTATTTCTCTAACCCAAAAATAACCCTAGGTACGACCGTAAGATTTAATTTCTAGATTGCATTAATAATTAGAAAGGCCCAATCCTAACCAACAAACACGCTACGAGAGTTTGTTTAAATTAGATCATATGCTCCCCTGACATAAATCTAATTACGCCAGTTGCTACTGAGGTAGAGATAACGAACAATTACGGATTCAATTACCCCTATTTAGCAAAAATAGCCTATATGAATAATTAATTATTGCGCACTAATCAATCATACACAAGGCCATAGCAATTAAAATCAAGGAACATATAAATACCAATAAATGAAGAAAATAATTAAAACAGATTCGATCTCACAGTAATTGTCGAACCAAATCGTCAGTTGTCCCCTTGACTAGAAAAGCTTAACCACGCCTCATGAGAAAATCTCCCCGTTGGAGAATATTGTCGAACACCTGGCGTGTGTCAGAGGCCAGTCTAAGGAAAGAAAGAAAAGAAACTAAAACTAAACTAAAACTAGAGATGTCCCTGCTACTCTACGTTATCCCTATTTAAGCAACAAGAGGAAGATGACTAAAGGCTATCTAGGTGGTCCCCACACATGTGGACAAAGCCCTCCAAGTACTTCTTGTTCCAAGTCTCCTTCCCGTAGCTTTCTTTTAAGAGCCCAAATGACTAGATGCTTTCCACTAGCTTGTGGTCCCCCACCAATTCAAGGGCCCAAGAATTGAATCTCTTAGAAGTCTCCCTATTCCCATAAAAGTCCCTCCTTTTTGGTAATTTTCTGCTTTGTTCCTGAAATTAAACTCCAATACCAAATATAAGTAAATATTAATAATTAAAACAATATTTGGCAAGAATAAAAGGGGAAATTAATAATAAAATTACTAACAATTAACACCCTATCAGTTTTCCTTTCTTTTATTTCTTTTTCTCTTTCTTCTCTCTTTCATCCTTTCCAATAGAAATTCCATTTCAACGAAAATTTTTGTTTTGAGTTTGTAATTGCAAATTTCTAGGTGAAGGTTTAAAAGGCATCAAAAATTAATTTTGATTTTTTGTATGATGCCATGTGTCACAAATTTCAATTGATGATTATTAATCAGGTCACAATTTCATCTTAAGATATTTTCTTGGGAATAAAATGAGAAACTAGAAAGGAAAGTGGAAAACCCAAAATTAAAAGAATTGAATGGCTAAAAAAATTGTATTTTAAGAAAGTGATTTGAATATTTTTTTAATCATTTAATGAGAAGATAGATCTCTACAATTTCTCTTTTTTAATTTCAATCATTAAGGTAAAAATTTTTGTGAGAAAGAGGAAGAATAAAGAAGAAAGAGAAAAAGAAATAAAAGAAAGGAAAACAAGGTAAATGAAAAGTCAAAATAATGCAAGGGCAATTTTGTCCTAAAGGGGGTTAAGTGAGCAAATTAAAAGTTAGGGGGTAAACTGAAAATAGGGTATTTTTTAAGGAATAAAATGTGATTAACTCTTTCCTTTTTAATGCTAGAATTGTGTTTTTTTTGGTGGATGACAGATGTCAAATGGTGACATGTTTCAAAAGAACCATGATGAGGTGGATTTTGAGTTCTTGGGGAACATAAGGGGTAAAGACTGGAGGATGCAGACAAATATTTATGGAAATGGTAGCACAAACGCTGGCAGAGAAGAAAGATATGGGCTTTGGTTTGATCCTTCGGAAGATTTCCATCAGTACAGTATCCTCTGGACTGAGAATCAGATTATGTAAGAATCCCAAAATCTAAGATTCCTGCATTATTTGTTTCCTTCTTGTCCTCTGAATTTTGCTATTTTTGGTTGCATACTTTGCTCTGTAACAGCTTTTACTTGACTGATTCTTTGATGGAGGCGTTCTATGTGCTCTGATGTTCTGATTTTACTGTTTTTGGGGTTTCTGCTGTGATGTCTCAATCTATATTTATAGCCTTTCCTTTCTTGGAAATGCTATGGGGATCCTTTCCATGTTTATTTCCTGTTCTGAAGATGTTATGATAAGTCTTAATTTGACCATATTTCTTATTTTCGTTACCAAGAATAGTAAATGAGAAGTAATGATCCTCCTGTAAAGGAATTTTATGCTCTCTGTTATCAATACTTAATTGTATGCAGTTACTGAGTCAGCAACCTGATCAAAGTGAGAATGACAATTATGTAACCATAAGTTTCCCATCTGTACTTGAATATTGTTGATCTGCATTTGGGATCCTATATTGTGGAGTTTTTAGTATTCTTACCGATATTATATTTTCACTTGATGACTACACTATGTCACGAACAGTCTAATTTCACTATTATGGCTGTTTTGCGAACAAAATTTTGTCTGTTTTTTGTTTGAGGATTCTAGCAGTTATTTCTTGTATTTTTGGAATACTATCCTGATTTTCCATTGTTGTTACATATTTGCACGCCCTGTACCATGCAATGCAATTTGCAGATTTCAAGGTTTTCTTCCCTTTTCCTAGTAGTTTCATGTTTTACTTGCTTATTTAAGAGCTTTTTGGACATATTGAGGTCAACAGAAGTGGCATTATATGGCCAATACAGCTTGTCTTCAAGAAAAATTCAAATAAAATCAGAAACATCCCCAGATACATTACAGAGAAGTTTTTACCGTGCACCAGGCACTTAAATTTTTTTTTTTTTAACTCTTGCCCCACATCAAAGATGAGCCTGCAGCTGCAAGCAAGCAATGAGACCACGCTTGTTGGATTTGTTCTGGCTAATGTACATTTATGGTGTCTTTTCATCAAGACTTTGATCCTGTTTTGCTTGTTTTGGTATCTCATTTTCTTTTGTTGCAGCTTTTATGTTGATAATGTCCCCATAAGAGAGTTCAAAAGGACAGCAACAATGGGTGGGGACTTCCCTTCCAAGCCTATGTCATTGTATGCAACAATATGGGATGGTTCCGATTGGGCTACAAATGGAGGAAAATTCAGAATCAATTACAAATATGCCCCATACATTGCAAAATTCTCCGACCTCGTGCTCCATGGCTGTGCAGTTGATCCTACTGAGCAGGCAACAAAGTGTGACATTGCTCCAAAACATGATTCAATCCCTACTGGTATCACACCTGAACAAAGAATTAGAATGCAGAACTTCAGGAAGAAGCATATGCAATACTCATACTGCTACGACCGTGCTCGATATACGGTCCCTCCAGCTGAATGTGTCCTAGATGCTAAGGAAGCCGAGGGCCTCCGTGCATTCGACCCCGTTACTTTCCAAGGAGTTCACCGTCACCGGGGTAAGCGGCACCACCGGAGCAGATCATCATCATCAAGTCAGGGAGAGGCATCCTCTACATAAGAATGAATGTGTTGTGGATGTTGTTATATCCTACATTTGTACTGTCACACCTTTTCTGAGTCTTGATTAATGTTCTTTCCCTGTGCATACCACCCCAAGAAACCAAAAAAAAAAAAAAGGATGAGAAGATAAAATGAGAAGTCCACAGATTGTTTTACAGAGGGTGATAAGATTTTTATACTAGCCATTGATCATCAAGGGGCATGTATATATTTCATACCTTGAGGTTCCCAGCCATGTCCTTGTTGATGTATTATTGTCTGCAGCTATGTATTATAATTCCCATTGTCATATGTTCCAATAAACATATTTAATAGATGGAGTTATTATTATATAGAAACTTGTGGTGGGGTTAATGCCTTGATGGAGGTATAGGATTCCAATTTTTAAAGGGGTATTGTTTATGGGGAAAAAAATGATATGTATCCATGAAAGTACAGTAGAATGTTTGTATTATAAGCATGATTCTTTGTGTATGATAATCCAAAATATAAAAGCCCATTTGGTCTGTTTAGCCATTGAATTCTAGGCTCTGTCATATGGTCTGAGGACAATTTTTCTGATGTGGTAAATATTGGAATCCGATGAATCAGGGATTGTGACAGCTGAAGCTGCGGAGACAAATGGTAAGTGCCTTGGGAAAAGTTTCACAAAGGGACGGTTAACTGAACTTTTGGAAATTGCACTTCCGTCCTTCAACTTCAAAATGCTGCAACTTGATCCTTACTCGGGTGCATGCGGTCCATCTATTTCCTCTTTGGTCCTTACAGCATGAAAAATTTTGCACTCTCAAGTGCATGCGGTCCATCTATTACCTCTTGATTTTAGATATTTCCTAATATAATTTTACAATTTAGGTCTCTCTAACAAGTGTTTATTGAACACTCTTAAAATACATTTCAGATGTTAGATTTTTAGAAAATTAAAATTAATTAGAAAAAGTGTATAAATGCAAGGAAATTAATTAGAAAAGGTATATAAATAAAAGCGAAGATAGTAATTGTTAACGTGTGTATAAATAATAAGATTGAATGAAATATAAGTGTGTTAAGTATTGCTTATTAGACATCTATTAAAAAAACCCTTACTTTTTAAATAGTTAAACTTGAAACCCCCCCCCCCTCCCCCCTCTCTTTTTCCCCCAACCAATGCACATTTTGCACCCATAGCCATTAGACAAACTATTGAAGACATTCTAAAAATATTTGGTACCATGAATGTAATAATGGAAAAACTCAAGATCTAGTAGCATAAACTAATTAATATGCAATGTATAAATTAAAAGGGCAGGTTAAATATTAAAAAATATTAAAAAAGAACACTTATGTGAGTCTCGGTTTTACTCTATTTTCTGGTATTGCATTGCAAATTTGTAAAATCATAACTAGCTCTATCACAAAAGTCAGTCATGCATTGCCAGAACTTGAAAAACAATTGCCATTTTCTATATACACAACATAAAAAAAAAAAAAAACAGAAAAAACAGTCCTAACTCCTAACAATATTACACAAGGCGTTTTAGCCTTGTAGAAAAGTATGCAGCAGCAATTCTATATCCACACAGTGTTAAAAGAGTAGGAGAGCCCAGTGAGGTTTTTTAAATTCTATTCCAAAAAGAAAACAAACAAATAACTTGCAATATCTAGTCTTGAGAATTTATGAATTCCCTGAACATGATGCTTTGACAAGATTAATTATAACTGTTCATTCCTCAGATTCAGCTTCCTTTCTCTCAATCATCTTGATGAAATTACGAACTATTGTTTTGCCTTCATCTGTTATGATGCTCTCTGGGTGGAACTGCACTCCCTGCATCATGAAGTAAGCAAAACATCAGGTTGAACAGTAAAACAAGATAAAAATCTTGTAAGAGATGCAAATCTGATGAAAAATTAAAAGAGAAGCTTATCCTCTAGATTCAGTGTCTTGACAGACAACATGAACTTCTGTACTTTCAAGCATAACAAACCTATTAAAAGAACCTCCACAGGAATGAACTCCTACACATCTCTGACTACTATAACCAAGAAAGTTAACTAACTCAGAAAATACGAAAAAGTTGACCATCCTGAGGCCTAGTCTCGCCTAGTCGGTTACCTTTATTTAATGGATCATACTTTTAACTGCAATTTTTAGCATCATACCTTTAACAACCCTGATGAGATGCGTTATGCACGGGATACATCTAACAGGAACCTAACATTATGGAAGGTAGTCAATTCTGCAGAATGTTCATCTTCTAAAGTTGAAATGCTTTTTTTACCACATTATACGCTAATGTAATTATATAACCAGAAGTTCACTTTTGCCTTTTCAGACAAAAGCAAAACGTGAAGTTGATCATGTTAAATCCCAATATAGCATAACTTTCACTTTAGCCCTTAACATTTACTTTCTTTCACTTATCACCTTTGATTGTTAGTCAATAACAACAATGCCAATATTATAAAATCAATACAAATATTATAAAATCAAAGCAATATTATAAAATTATCCAACCGATTTTATCTTCCTTTACGACTCACATTCCTTTGACTTTTTTTTTTCCCTCAAAAGACAAGTGCTTTCCAAAAAAGACGAAAATTTTTAAGTAGTTTAACTTGCTCAAATGGCCTTCAGAAACACTAGCACATCCTTGAAACAGCACCATTCATGGGTTGTTTTGATGGAAGTACCTTGAAAATCTTGTTCATCATTGACAGAATAGAATTCAGGGTTGACAGAAAACTGAATCATCTGATTACTGAAAATCTCCTAAAAGTTCCAAGATGACAAACATGACACCATCTTTTTGAGGATTAAATGAATACAACTGCAACTCTTTCCTTATTCATTGCCTCAGGACACATAATGTAGGATTTGACTTTAAAATATTGTTCACGGCCTGAGTAAGCAGAGTATCCTTCCCCATTTTCTTTTTCCCACCTGATCTACCTAGCTATTTCTCTCAATTTACCCAACACAGAATACATGCACACATACAAAACCAGACGAATACGATAACCAAAAAAAAAAAAAAAAAAAAAACTCTAAATCTTACAAGTACCCAAACCCACGTGTGTGAAAGATAAAAATAAATGCATGCAATCTGCCGTATGGGGAGAATCAGATGTCCTGAAGGCATTTACCACAAAGCCACAGTGCAGGAAGAGGAGAAGAAGGATGATGGCAGTGCAGGAAAGAAAGACGTTACAAAAGATCTGTAGCAATGTTTTCTCGGGGGGGGGGGGGGAAGAGACTTGCAACAGAGAAAGGGACAGGAGGAGATTTGCATTTGAATAATTAAAAATATAAAAAAGAATATTGAAGAGAAGAAAAATAAGGAATTGCTAAAGGTCAAGGATTTTTACGAAATCAGACATTTGCAATCAGGTCAGGTCAAATATGTCTTTTGGGGTCCTTTGAAAGCACATCACTTAGCAAAATGAAAAGATCAAATTCAGCCAGTGAGCTCTAAAATAATTTGCCAGGTAGCCAGGAGCCAGCTTCTTGAACAAAGTTGTTAAAAAGATCAATTGCAATGAAGGCTTTCCTCTCTAACTTTTACAAGTGGTGGCTGCATCAATATGTTCGATAAATTCGAAACGTTAGAGCCAGTTCTGATTCTTACTTCCCATTCCTCAGAGAGGTAGGGTATCCAAGTTTTGGAAATTCACTTACCTTTTATTAATAGGATCTTCTACTATTCTCCTCTAAAATCAATATATAATTAAACTATCCAGCATCAGATTTAAAATCAGTTTCCAACAAAAAGAAATAATGGAATAACAGAACTTGTATCGCTCTAATACCCCGTGGCCACGGCAAACTGGTAAACGAACTTCTATAGATATTCCACTAAGTTACTTAGCTGAGAAGTACATTGGAGATCTTATATTTATAGTCCCATCAACTTGAAGTTTCCAACTCCAACGTCTTACTAATTTTAATTATTTAATATAGTCCATTATGGTTCCTAATTTTTAAAATTCAAACATGCACAGATTAAACCTGTTGAATTTGATGGACCATTTGTGGGAGTTGGGTCAAAAGAATGCCTCTCCGCTGCATGCACAATACATCTTTATCCCAATGTGTGAATGTTTCATGCATGAGATGTGTTCTTGGAACATGTTTAGGAAGGCTGGGAAGTAAACTCCTTACCTGGAGATGCTTATATATTTTGTGACGAGCAGCCATAATGAGTCCATCTTCCGTCCAAGCAGTTATCTCAAGTTTGTCACTAGGAAAACTTTCCTTGTCAATCACAAGGCTGTGGTATCTACCAGCAGTAAAAGGGCTGCAACATAAACACAAATCCAGGTATCAGCATATACAGGATCCAGGATGGTGCCAAAACAAAACATAGTCATATGCAAAGATCACACATTAAGTAATTACAGTCTTCATCTTTGAGATAAATCAAGCCGAGAGCAAATCCCTTTTAGACGACGACCTGAGAAACTATTATCATCTCACACAGCAAGCTTGCTAAAGTAGCCAACTTCATGCAATTTACATTACTCCCATTTGACTCTCTAATGCCATGCATGCTAAGATTTAAAGAAGATTCTGGATGTTTGACTCTTAAACAAGACAATTTGGACCAAGAATGATTGTAGGTTCCCTTCAAGATTTTGCTTCTATCCAACAAATTGTCGTTTTGTGTCTGTGAGCACAAGAATGCTAAATGAGCAGCTTGAAGTCAATGACAACATGAATACCAAGTTGCAAGGTCAAACTGCAAAAAGATAACCATGCAGCTGCTAAATAACACACCCATCAACGAGTCATCAGTTTCTATTGTTCCAGTTTAGTCCATAGTATGAATTAGGCCAACAATAATAATTGACTATCCTCTGCATATAAAGCTTGCAACATGTTTCACTATATTATTTCTCAGACTGGTAAGTGTAGCTGGTGCAAAGCATCTATATGGGACTTCACTAGTCTATATTTTGGTATCAGAAAAAGCTTTCTGCAAGGAGCATTCCTAGTTGTTCATTAAAAGGTGGGCCTAGAGTCATAACGTGAATCTTAAGGGCAAAGATCAAGAATTGAATCAAGCTCTAATGCATCACATCAATAGTAATGGAAAAACTCTGATACTTCCAGATATTCAGGATTAAATGCTTTAACAATTGCATATTAACATGACAGGGACCATTATTGACAATAAACAAGCTCCAAACATGCAGAAATTGGTTCAAGAGCACTTATGTGCATGTCATAAACAAAACAACTCACTTGGATAAGCCGGCTAACAAACCCTCTTCTTCACCCTCATTATGGTACACAAGAGAACTTTTTCCATGCATCACACCAAAAGGTGAGCGCACGATTTTCCCTGCTCATAAAACAAATTTTACCAGAGAATCCAAAGCAGCAGCGTAAGCTGAAACATGAATAAGAATAGCAAAACAGCCCCTCAAAATCCATTGTAGGCTTAAATAACAAATAAGAATTTACATGGCTACATTTTTTGTGCAAGATACATAACATCGTTGAGTCAGATCCAAGTCCATTATAGTGGCCTCCATCCAATTCTTTCTCGTAGTACTGGTCCTTAATCCTTACTTTAATGTTAATGGGCCATGGAAAAGCTTTCAACATGAGAAGAAACTCACGAATTCCATGATGCTTGGCCTAGTCAGTGATTATATTACTTGTAAGAATAGCCTAGCATGTTGAATCTCAGAAAACTTACGGTTGTGTGTATTCTGACAAGTTCAATCTCACATGGATGACCCGAGGTGCTGATTTATTTGGTAAATAGAGTCTAATCAACTTGAATGAGTCCTGGCAAAGGTTTACTATCTGATTGGCCAGATCAAGAATGTACCAAATTCGTCAGGGGTTGCAAGCATCAAATTCACAATGCATGTACCACTATTATGACTTTGACTATGCCATCTTGACAGGTATCATGTAAGGATTTTGGAGAGAATTCTATCATATGACTGCAATAATTGTTTGGAGAATTCAAACAATGGATCCAAATATTTCATCTTGTTCAGTTGGACATGGATGGAACAAAGAAAAAAAAGTTACTGCGCCATCTCAATTTGTTTAGTACGAGATCAAAACCCTGCATTTTCTTAGCAGAAATTCTTCTGAACCAATGATAAACCATTCAAACACATTCTCTAGCAGTTTATTATAGGAACTGAAAGATACCTCCAAAAGCCTCCCCAATACACTGCAGCCCCATACACACGCCAAATAATGGTACATTTGGCCCCAGTTCCAATACTGTTTGCAATGATATTCCTGAATCTTGAGGTTCTCCTGTTATTGCAAAAAAATTAGCAATCATTATGATAGATAAGTTTCACTAGAGGAAAAAAAAAGATTCCAACAAAAATTTAAAAAATTGAATAAAAGTTAGTCTCACCAGGTCCTGGAGATATCAAAATCCCCCTTGGATTTTTCCTATAAAAATCATGAACAAAATAAAAGAATTACTTGGCCTTTTCTAAACAATTGATGTGATGTTTGCAAAATTTTTGCAAACAATGACCTCATCAAGAATACCCTTTCTGCATGAAATCACGCAACTACAGAGGGCCAGGTTAAATGTAAACATGCATGAAATGAGGGACTATTTGGTCATTACACAAAACTTACTGCAGTCCAAGGATCATTACATTGCAAAACAAAATAAAAAACCAGGAAATCAATAACGTCAAGTCAGACCTCATACACCTGAAAAGGGCAAACACCAATAGCAAAAGTACAACCACTCAGTTGTACCTTCTGTTTTTTCACTTAAACCTGGCATACAAGAATTTCTCCCAAAGAAACAAGATAAAGCTTACTTCTTTAATTCCTCCACCGTCAGCTCATCATTCCGGTAAACCTCCATTTTACACCCGAGCTCTCCCAAATACTTCAAAACAGAAACCCAGGAAAAAAAATTAGCAAATTGAGAAAATAAATCACAAAAAGAAAACCCAAAAATGCTAAAAAAATGGCCAGACCTGGCAAAGATTGTAAGTGAAGCTATCATAATTATCAATTACAATAATGGGATTTCCAGTAGGCTTTTTCGGAGCATCATTGTTGATGACATGGGCCACGCTGGATTTTTGCGAACACCACACCGTCCTAATCGATAGGGAAGTTTTGTTATCAACTGGGGTTTTGAATTGGATGAAAGATTGGCTTCCTTTAAATGGGCTGGTTTGGAAGCTGAGAAAAGAGGATGGAGATAGAAACACAGATTGTTTAATGGAGGAGGGATTTGCTGCAACGGAAGCCATTGACTGAAATGGCCGTTTTTTTCTAAGCTTTTGAGAGAAGGGTGCGGCAGCGGCGGGCAGCGGCGGAGGAGTTAGGAGTGACAGAGTCAGCTGAAATATGAAAGACAAATTTCCAGTTTTTAATTAGCAGTCTACTTCCGTCCTACCTCAGTTAAGCCAAAAGAGAAAAAGAAAAACAAGAATGCCAAAAAAAAAAAAAGAAAAGAAAGTGATGAGTGAATGCTAAATATCAATCTAGAACACTGATTTCAACTTTCAAGCAACATAAGAGGTAGCTTTTAACTTCAACGTCTAAAATCTAATTAGTGTCTATTCTTATGCCAAAAAAATTTAAAAAAAAAGTAGTTATCTAGTTTCTGCAATTCCAACTAAAAGTATAGACTAAAAGTAGCCATCCTGATTTCTGCATATCTCAGGAAGCAACAATGGAGTTACCAAAAGAGGTGCATCCCAAAATTTTCAGTAACTTTGACATTTCCTCAAACACATAGAAAGCAACAAAGGAAATCCATTAATTCAAATAAAAGAATTAAAGAAAAAGTCCCCAATAAAGCTCTTGCACGTGTTTTGCCTGAAATTTAACAAATAGATCACATGAAATTAAATTAGTAACTGCTTCCACATTGCTGGTCATTTACGCTTTTCCCTTTCTTCTTATACTTCAATGAATCTGTACATCAAAATTAGATAGCATTTACCCCAAAAATGCAATTCTGACTTTTAAAGGATGCATTTATGTAGCACAAGCAAATTTATCTTTAAAAAGTGAACATTTTAGTTTGCACCAAATTAGCCAGTTGCAGAACATTAACTTACTTGATTAAACAAAGATCACTCCAACCCTTGTTTTCAACCAACCTTCCCAACTTCTGCAACTCTGCCGGGGATCAGATGGAGAACCGGAGAAGACAGCAGGAATTGATTCAGAATATATAGGGAGTCAGGTTTGGACTCTTTGGACAAAGCATAGGAGAGGAGACTGGAAATTGGTGTATAGAGCTTGTACTCTCCAGTAGGAACTTACTTGGGGATTTCAGATGTGTCGTCGGCAATGGCGACAAAGATCGGCTGCGGCAAGAAGGTGGAAACAAAGCGACAGATTTTAGAAATTTAGGGCTGGAGTGGAGTGAAGTCCAGGGTGTCAAATTAGGAATTTGGCTTGGGATAACTAGGGATGGCAATGGGGCGGGGGAAGGATCACCCCCCGTCCCGCCCCCACCCCGTTTTTCTCGCGAGGAAAGAAATCAATTTATCATAAATGTTCATTTACGATAATACAATTGTAAATAACATTAAATAAAATTAAAACAAAGCCATGGTTGTTGGAACTGCTTATAAACGATATCATAGGACATGGAAAGAATTCTTGTTCCATTAGGCTCTCGTATTTACATTTTCATTGAGGCTTTTCACAAACATCTTATATGCACGCAAACAACTATCCTTTGTTTGATTAATTTCGAATTAAAGCTAAACCAAAAATTGTAACAGACTAACAGGATAAAAGGGGGACAAATCAGCAGTGAAATTTAAATACACAGAAAGGTTAAAAAAGTGAAAGCAAAAGTGGCCTGAATAAGAATAATCCACGAGTAAATGAGGGGAAAGAACGAAGAAAAAATAGCAAAATTTGGCAGTGAAATACCTTGAGCCTTTTCTCGTTTGAGGAAGCAGAGAATTAACGGAAAATCTGAGAAGTCGACGGAAAATCAGTGCTTTCCACAGAAATGCTCTTCTAACTTGCTACTAGACCAGAAATTCAGTTCACTTGCGATACCCAACAAAAACAGAGACAGAAACCTAGAACCAGAAACAGAGCCAGACGTCACAGACCCGTTCCCTCCTAATTATAAAAAATTTAAGCGCACAAGGAAAACAAAGACGAAGATATCAGCAAGAAAAAGATGAAGATTTACCTCCGATCACTTGCCGACGAAGATATCAGCTCGATCTGGGATTCTGGGCTGGGTAAAATTTTAGGAGGATTTAGACAGAGAGGATGGGTTTAGTTGAGTAGTTATTAGAACTGAGGGGAATGGGCGGCAATGGCTGCGAAGGAGGGACTGAGGGGATAATAATTAATGAGAGGTTTTGTTATTTTGTATATAGTCGAAGTCCATGACCGTGCCAAGGTAAATCACCAAAACAATATCACAAACAAAACATATGCATAATTAAACTCAGAAAGACAACGATCACATAAATTAAATGAAAAAAACGCATAACATATAACACGATTTTTGAATTTCAGTGTGTGGCTGTGTGAGAGAGAGAGCAACGAGGCTTACAGTTGCGCTAAAAAGAGACGTGCACGATTGCTGCTGCTGGTGCCGAGCCACGCCAACGCAGTGATTTTCAGCTCGGCGATCTGGAAATGAGGAGAGAGAATAGACTGCTCCGGGGTTTCTATTACGAAGAGTGTGTTTGGATTACGCATTATTTTCACCTTATTTGCACACACTGACTTACTTATATTATCAATACATTCTTCAATTACTTTTTTATATTATATACATCACATTAAAAAAGTGTCACAATATTTTTTTATAAAATTATCTCAAATAATTTACTATCCAAACACCCGAGTAAACGAAAAAAAAACCTCATGGACTATATACCTTGTTGCAATTTACCCCCAAAACTATATTTATAGGCACTTTGCCCCCTTTCATGATATTGTTGGACAAATTTACCCTTTTTATCTTAAGCATTGTTATTTTTCTTTTTTCCCTATCATTTTCTTTTTAAATTCTTTTTTTTTCTTTAAGCATTGTTTAAATAAGTATACTAAATTAGTTGAAACTTGTTTATTTCTTAATTTCATATGTCAATATTTATAAAAAAATTCTACGGAGTACAAGATTTTTTTTTTCAAAATGTTGAAGTCAATGTCATTCAAGAAATTGAACTATTCAAATATATAATAACAAAATAGAGATATGTAGTATCAATAACAAATAAAAAATGAATTATTGTTGTTGTTTAATCTTATCTTTTTGAAATAACAATTGTTATCTTTTCTTTTTTATATGATAAATAATATGTTACTTTTGTTATCAATAGTTGAGTAATTGTGAACTCTTAATTGGTTTATAAGTACTTAAATTGTTGAATTACTAAATTAATACACTTTACAATATAAGCTACATATATTTTGTAATAACAAAGAGTTTATGATAAATTATTAAGAATGAATTTAATAAATAAACAAATTAAAAAGTAGTTTTAAAAATATTAAAAATTTTGATGTAAGTCTTTTCGCAGCGAAGGGAAACATTGGCTAGTTCCACGAGAGAAAGAGAAAAAGAAAAAATAAAAGGAAAAAGAAAAGGGAAAAAATGAAAAAGCTAATAGAGAAAAAATAAAAAAATTTAAGATAATAGGGGTAATATTGTCCAACCATATCATTCAAAGGGGCAAAATGCCAATTATTATAGTTTAGGGGTAAACTGCAATTGGATATATAATTTATGAGATTTTTTACATTTAACCCTTTAATATATGAGAGTTAAAAGACAAAAGCCTAAAGGAACTTTGATGGGTTCGTTAGGTGTTGTAACTGGGCTGGTGAAGCTCACACAATACCAATGGCCCACTAGTAAGAGCATGACAAGATCAATCGGCTTGAGTTATCCCTGAAAGAGCACGTGAATTTTTTCAGTAATTTTAGGAGGTCGAGCACTTGAGTTTTTTCTATCTCTTTATTTCTTTCCTTTTTTTTGTCCCCTCCACCCTGAAAGAAGTCATATTTCTCAACACCATCCCCTCATGGGTACTCAATACTCATATGCATAATTAACATAGTACTCTAAGAAACTAGGATTGAGACTGTAGATAAAATAATTATAGATATAAATGACATAATATAAATATTTCAAAAATTGAACGTTTCAATAGTTGAAATAACTATGGTTATCAACTTAAATCTTAACTACGTAACTAGTCGTATTGGACATAATATATTATAAATCACAAACTTGACGAGTAAGGTAGTGTCAAATTTTGAGGCTTTTTTTTAACTATTAACGTTATCTAATGATAAGGATAACCAAATTATAGTATAAATCAAAATTTATTCTTAAAAGTAAGTGCTTTTTTTTATGCACTAATTAATCTTTGTAGAGTTTGAAATCATTAATCTTAATAGATATTAATTTACTATGAAAAGAAAAGATATACACAATATATTAGGAATTAAGTCTATCCAAATGGAGTTACTTATTATTGGCGAGACATGTAATATTCAATCGAAGAGTTTATAGTTGGCGCTTGGTTAATGGAAATTTAAAAATTTGTACTCTAAATTGAAATTTTGGATTTTAAACACTGGCGCCCGCATATTAAAATTTGGATTTTAGGGTGTTGGCGCCTTTTGTTTGATTTGTGAACATTCATTAGTGCATGTATATATAAACAGTTCCAGTTTAACGAAATGCAACAAGATTAAGTACCTTGACACACACAACAATCTATGATACATAAGTATTAAGTACCAATGCTCCTTGTTCCAGTTCATGGATAAACAAATTTGACACAAGTTAACTAAAACGAGTCCAATCAGCAATCTCTTGGTATATATATTTATAGGTATTTTGCCCTTACTATTATCTTAGTACAGCATTTGCAGTTTCACTAATTCATGTAACAACTCAACCCAATTTATATTGGTATTTGCTGTTAGCTCCTTCAGATGATAATAACCTTTGCTGGTTACCTCTCTCAACTGGGCTCATCCCACCTTCCAACGTAGAAGCAACCACGTAATCATCTACCAATTCTTTTATATTACCATGAGAATGGTTCCTGACACATTACTTTTGATGAAAGCATGAAGATCCGAATCCCCATTCAAACACATAAAGAGTTAGAAGCAAATTAATTTAGTTAAGTTATTCCCTTAGAAGTTGTGTCGTTTGATTAGTAGCATTAGTTAGGGTTTTAATAGTCAATTTAATTGTTGAAATATTCAGCCAAAATTTGTCTTCAAGAGGCCAAAACTTAGTTGGTGTTTTAGCCAAATAAGTGATTTCAAATCACATTAGGTTCTCAAATAAGTGATTCCAAATCGCATTAGATTTTCAAGTAAGTGATTCCAAATCACATTAAGTTTTCAAGTTATGTAAGGCTATAAATAACCTAACCACTTAAACGTTTAGAGGAAGTCAGAGTTTATAATAAAATTGTGAGTTTTATTCATTTCTCTCGTCCAAGAGAGCTTTGCTTGAATACTTGAGAGTTTTCTTAAGTTATTCAATTTGAACTTATCAATCAAGTATATACCTTAGTTGTGGCGTTCTTCTACCTTTAACATTGGTTCACTAAATCATTTGATTGTGGGGTTGAGATTCAATTCAAGGTTCGCAATCTAGGGTTTAGAAGGGTCAGTGTTTTTTTCCAAACTCCAATTTGATTTCTTCGTCTAGATCTGAGACTACATGGGATACGAGTTCAAACCTTCAGGTTGGTTCGTATCAGCTTAGTAATCAGAGCTAGTTGATGAATTCAAGTATATCTTGTTCGTGTCAAGTAAGTTTTCCTTGTGTCAGATCTAGTCGTGTAATCCTAGTAAAGTCGTTTAGGTTTTTTTCCTTGTTGTTCTTGTTGTTTCCATCATTATTTGTTGTCTGCATCCCCTAGTTGCTGTTCGTGTGTTTCCTTGCTGCTCAAATATCAATTGTTGGTTGCATCATGTCTTGTGATCTTGTTCTTGAGTCTTGAGTCTTGAAATCGCTTAGAGGGAAAAAAATCATACTGTTCATTAGCACTGTTCACAAATATTGTTCATCACTACTGTTCATGGCACTGTTCACCGAAAAAATTTTTCTAATCGTTGTTTTCTTGGAAATCTGAAGCTTAACCTAGTGTTTCTTGTCAATTGTGTTGTGTCTCGTGTTTCTTGAAGTTAATCCATGGCTAACCATTCTTGTTCTTGGAGATGTTCAAGTTCTTGAAATTTCTTGATAAGATAAGTTGAATTTTGTTGAATTTTTGGAAACTTTCTTGAAGTTTTTGGATGGACAATTAGGGTTTTTTGGATTCTTGAACAAAAGTTTCCAAATCTTGAAAATTATTGCAAAACCCTAGTTCCTATTTCTTGAACAAAGTAGCGGTTGATTCTTGTTTCTTGTTGTGGCTTGAATTCTTCTCCTTCAGTGTTTGATCTAAAATTGAAAAGAAAAGAAAGAAAGAGTTTTTGTGAAAAAAAAAAAGAAACAAGAAGTCGGATCACTTTTGGATTTAAACAAGAAAGAAATCTGATTTGGGAAACCAAGTTGACTTGGGATTGTAAACAAATCCTAGTCATCACATAACTAATCCAATTTAGATTTTGCAAGTTGCTTATGCACAAAAATCACTCCAAAAATCAGCAGCTTATCTTCCAAAATAAATCCAAGAACCAATTGAGTTCAACTTCCAAAATTCCAGCCAAGGGTACAATCGAAGAGAGCAATTCTAGGCTTCCAAATTTCTGCTATTTTATTTCTTACTTAATCGAGTTTTGTAATCTATCCAGCCATTAAACTCGTGTCTTTTGAGTCTTTTTCAACCTATAAATCGTGTCTAAGAGGTCCCAAAAGGAGTCACATCAGTCTTGGATTCCAACTAGTCTTAGTTTCCTAATTTGAGTCGCTAGTCAAAGTCCAAAGTTTTTAAAAATTGAGTCACCTTGTGTGGACAAAATCTGGTTTTTTTTTCAGCATACTTAGTGTCTTATTTTGAATTATTATTCAGTCCATTTCACTCCAAAAATTCCAGCTTTAAATCGCTACCACCTTGTGAGAAAACTTGGTGAAAGTTTGATTGAATCTCATTCAGAAAATTCAGATTTCTTCAAGAGAGGCAATCAAGTAACTTAAGAGATGATTGGTGAGATCAATAGAGTGAACTAAACACTTGAGTGATACACGAGCGTGAGTGCAAACAAGTGAGGGTGTGTTGTGAGAAAATTCTTTTCTTTGCTAGCCATTTTTTGCAGGTCACGTAATCATACCTAGTGGAGTTGCATCTCGCTCATATAATCAAGAATGCTTGGAGAACAAGCCACTTAAGATGAGGGGTTCCAAGCGAACTACTTCCAAATACTCTAACTCCATGCAGTCTAGTTCACAACATGAGTTTCGTTCACTTCGGGAGGAGATGCAATGTTACGTGCTTTGTGTGTATATGAACGATATAAGCGTACTTGTGATGAGTATAAGAAGGAGCAAAGAAGTTTGCGTCGAGCATCTAAGTCGAGGTCATCCTCAAGCAAACGAAATTCATCTAAGGAATGTCGTGACAATCGAGCCATGAAGCCTTAGAGTTCTCGAATTGAGTCAAAGCCTCATGAACCAAAGGATGATTTTCGAAGTTGGACTAAAAACTGGGTTGATTCTATGAAGGAGGAAATTAGCCAAGTGCTGAATTCATACTTTGAGCAACTTAATCATGTGTCAACCAATGGTAATAAAAGGAGATGTTCCTTCTAGTCCGTCATTGATTGAAGAAGTATCTATGAATGCTAGCAATGAACTTAAGCTTGAAAACCTTGAAATTCCATCCACACAAGTTGGTTGTCATGAGCTTGTCGAGAAGGAAGAAAAGGGAGAAAGTACACTGATTTTGAGCAAAAATGTGAGGGCTTATTGTTTTCTTAACGAACTTACCTTTACTTTGTTTAGTGTTTCTTCTTTTCTACAGATCAAGCAAAGTCAAGTAGAGTTGATCTTGGTGTGTTCCATTCCAAAGTCAATTGTACACTTTGCAAGTTTCCATGGAGTTTGTTTTCCAGGAATTAAATCCCTTTGGTATCAATTCATGAAACAATGTCAACTCAAATATGTCCATACCGATGGAGAGTTAATTTGAGCTCATCTTGAAGGGAACATTCCAAAATTTGGAGCTGGTTGTGTACCAAGGGTTCATTGAAAAAAAAAATCATGGGATCGTTTGCAATTTATACTGTTACATGTAATGTCTTCAAAAACTTTAAGAACTTGTAGATTTTTTTTACACTATGTATAATTGTGCTTCAATATTGAATTTTGTTTTTGTTAAAAACTAACTTGAAGTTTTGGATTTTATTTTCTGGGGTGAACCAGTTAGGGAGCCCCTTAACTATTCCAGTGATCAAACTATTAGTCCTTTATCTATTTCCAATATTGAATTGGTCCCTCAACAATAAAAAGTTGTCAAAATTTGAGATTTTAATTTATTTCTACCTTTATATCCATCATATTTCTACTTGGATGATGCCAAAATCTTTATTTTTGAAAAAAAAAACTACAACAATAATGCCGAGGACTTAAATACGGGGAATTTAAAGTCTTGTAACATGGCCTCAGTTAAGTGTGTGATAAATGCTTTTATGTTAATTAGACGGGATAATTTCAGAAACCTCCCTTGAGGTTTCTTATAATTGCACTTGGCTCCTCTAAAGTTTCAAAAATTACACCTACCTCTCTTGTCCATTTAAAATGACAATGCTATCCTTAATATTTTTAGTAAGACTCTTTTCTTGCCATGTTTATGCAAATGATGGATTTTATTATTTTGTTTACCTTTTTCCTTTCTATTCATTTATCTTATATTTCATTCGAAGTATAGAAGAACTATCAATGTTGTCCCTAATATCTATCCAAATTAAACTTTAAACTAGTAATATTTTTTTGATAACTTTTAATATCCTCCAATTTTTTTTTGTAGCTCTTTTCTTTGGTATCAAAATCAATGATAAGTCAACAATGATTAAAACAAAATGGCCCAAAATCACTACCCAATTATGATAGTTCCACCACTAAACTAGTCTATAAATTTTTATTAAAAAAATAGTCCATAAACTTTAAAAGAAACAAAATAGCACTTTCTTCTCTATCATAAAAAGAATTTATATTCCTAGTAAAGCATTATGAAAAATACCATATTACAGCAAAAGATTTATTGTTATAATTAATTATCAAATAACAAATATTGACATGAAAAACTAGACACTCTTTTCGTTTAGAAGAACAAATTGAACTTTGTAAGATAAGGACATTTTAAGGTATTCATTAAATTTTTTTGCTCAGAGTCTACATGCATTTCAATCATTCACTTGGAAGATATTTTCTGCCTACCAAGGAAGATTTATTCCTCATGTTGGACTTCATGGTAAGCGGATTCTTCTTTCCAGACAGTGATACATAGTTATGGAGACTTTTAAACACATTTTCTTGTCATTTGAGTCTATTTTCCCCTAATTCGAGGTTGATACTAAAGTCACCTAATATTTGCCATCTTGACCAAGACCACAAGGGTCGAAATCCATGTCTCTTCTTTCCATCCGACTTTTCTAAAGTGAAGTATAGAGAAAGATAAGTAATTATCTGAGTTTTCTGACTCCCATTCTGTAGGAGATAAAGACCTTACACTACCATCACTAACTTGACTTAGGCCTGTAGCAATTATTTTCTTTTTTTCTTATATCCTTCCTGTTAATTGGATGGAAAGGAGCGAGGAATAGATTCGAGATTTTGACCCAAGACCTAGACTTGCTAAAGGTCTTCACCTTCCCCCCTCCCAAAAAAAAAAAAAATTCTTCCCGCTGTAGTTATTACCTTTTTTCTTACACGCCTCTACAATTTCAAGTTCGAATTGCACCATGAACTCTATCATCACTTGTGTGTGTGTGTGTGTGTGTTTTTTTTTCTTTCCAATTGCACCATGCAGCATGCAGCACCCTTATTTCTTCCTCTTTGTAACCATAGTGGATATGTGGATGAAAATCATACTTGGTTTTGAAACATGTCAAATTACCAATGCACGAGCATTAGGATAGGATAATCTTATGTGTAGTGAATAACTATCATTTTCATTGCATACCTTAATTGTGTTATTTCAGATACTTTGTAGCCAAAAATTTTTTCACATGTTTCAGTTTTGGCCAATAAGTTTACACAGTTGACAAGAATTTATTGTAAAACTATCAATACCTTTGCCAAAATTAGCAAAATAGAAGAATTACTAAACAACACCAAAATCCATTGAGAGAATGCTTTACAAAATACTAAAGCACTAAATGGGCTCACTTGAATTCTATAGCCCAAACGTTTCTAAGAAACAAACAGGAAAACAACCATACATGGATCCATGGCCTATCCATCCATCAGGCATCAAATATCAAGTGTGTCATGGACTCTATACATTTAAGTCATGAGTCCCAAGACTGAAAATTAAACCTTATAGAAATGCTAAGAATAAAAACTAATCCTATATTCCTCTGCATAATTTTTTTTTTCTTTTTCTTTGATGGTCTGAAGAATATTTTACGGACTTGTCATGGAGAAATAAAGAGTATTTCAGAATCCAAATCTGATTCTATGTGTAACCATAGGATCGAATCGGAAATACCTTTCCTAAGAAATTCCAACTCTTGTATATGCTTTCAAAAAAGTGAGAAATTAATGATCATCCGTTATCTTCGGGTTTATCGGGTTTATGTTTTGTCTTTCAATTCTTAATTGTTGTTTCTAAAGAAGATAAGGAATTCTTTTCGAAGGATACAAATCAATTTGCAAATTGAAGAAAACTTATACCTGCACTACTCAAATAGTGAAAAGAATGAACAAAAATAACTCTGGATAAAAAAAGAAGCATTTTCTTTTGGTTGCATTTCACAAGTCCATAACTTTTAATTGTGGACAGAGCTAATAACTGTGGACAGAGCTAATTTTCCTTTTCAGCCTTGCTAGCGGTGCATTTTGGCACAATTGCTGGATTTTGCCACTAAAAGCAACGCTCAGTGACCTGAATGTTGGATCCTTAATCTAACGTTGGACTTATATGTGAATAATTATAGGTTTAATTATATTATGTTTTCTGTTCAGCTGCGAATGATCTTAAAAATATTACTTCCAACATCAATAATATTCCTATGCTGAATGACACAAACTTCAAGTCTTGGAAAGAAAATCTCTTGACAGTACTTGGAGTAATGGATCTCGACCTTGCGATAAAGGATGATTCTTCCTCACCTTTTACAGATCAGAGTACCTCTGATGAAAAGAAAAATAATGAAAGGTGGGAGAGATCGAATCGCTTGTATCTGATGATCATTAAAAAGGCCGTTCCAGAAGCATTTAGGAGAACAATGTCAGAAACGACAGTAACCGCTAAAGAGTTTTTTCAGGACATTGAAAAAAGATTTATCAAGAACGAAAAGACTGAAGTTAGTACGCTCTTGACATGCTTAGTTTCGATGAAATATAGTGGTAAAGGTAATATCAGAGAGTAAATTATGGAGATGTCTCATCTTACCTCAAAATTGAATTCACTCAAATTGAAACTCTCCGAAGAGTTGCTGGTGCATTTGATTTTAATATTTCTTCCTACACAGTTTAGCTAGTTTAAGATGAGTTACAACTGTTAAAAAGAGACTTGGTATCTAAATGAACTCATCTCACACTGTGTAGAGGAAAACAAAAGGTTGAAGCAAGATCAGACAGAAGGTGTCCATCTGGTTTTAACCACTAATAATAAAAGTAAGGGACTTAAGAGAAAGAATGAAAAAGGAGCTGCAGGTACAGGCCACAAAAGAAACAACAAAAGAAATCAGCTGATCAGAGAAAGAATAGTTGTTCTTTTGTGGAGTTGAAGGGCATAAAAAGAAGTATTGCACCAACTATCACGTTTGGCGTGCTAAAAAAGGTATGTTTCTTAATTTGGTTTGTTCTGAAGTGAATTTAACTTCGGTACCTAGACATACGTGGTGGTTAGATTTTGGTGCAACAACTCACATCAGTGTGTCTATGTAGGGTTGCCTGAATTGCCGAAAGCCTAATGATAATGAAAGATATATCTACATGGGCGATGGCAAAACAGTTCAAATTGAGGCAATTGGAGTTTTTAGATTATTGTTAAAGATCGGATTTTATTTAGATCTCAATGAAACATTTGTTGTACCGTCTTTTAGATGGAATTTAATTTCTATTTCTGCTTGGGACAAATTTGATTATTCTTGTTCATTTGAAAATGGAAAATTTGAATTATTTCATGATTCAAAATTGGTTGGTTCTGGTTCTTTAATGCACTATGATAATCTATATTTAATTGATACAATTATCTCATTTAATGAATCTCTACATTTGAGTACTAGATGAGTAAAGAGAAAATTAACCAAAGAGAATTCAGCCGCATTATGGCACAAGAGATTGGGATATATCTCCAAACGGAGAATGGAAAGACTTGTGTCAAATGAAATTCTCGACCCCTTAAATTTTACAGATTTTGATGATTGTATTAACTGTATAAAAAGGAAACAAACCAATAAAAGGAGATTTGAAACCAATAGGTCTTTAGACGTCTTAGAACTTATACATACAGATGTTTGTGGGCCATTTTCTACAACTGCTTGGAATGATCAACAATATTTTATAACATTCATAGACGATTTTTCAAGATATGGTTACATATATCTCATTTCTGAAAAGTCACAGTTACTGGACGTGTTCAAAATTTTTAAGGATGAAGTTGAGAATCAACTCAATAAAAGAATTAAAAGCGTCAGATCTGACCGTGATGGTGAATACTATGGTAGATATGATGATTCAGGTGAACAACGTCCAGGACCATTTGCTAAATACCTAGAGGAATGCAGTATTCTCCTACAATACACTATGCCGAATTTACTTACTATGAATGGTGTAGTTGAAAGACGAAATAGAACGCTTAAAGATATGGTAATGAGTATGATATGTCATTCTACCTTACCAGAGTCATTCTGGGGAGAAGCACTTAAGACTGCAGCATATATTCTTAATAGAATTCCAACAAAAGCAACTATCAAAATCCCTTATGAGTTTTGGACAGGAAAAAAGCCCAGTTTAAAGCATTCAATCATTTTGCTTGCCAACAACGATATTGGTATATTGCACGAAACCAAGAAATTTCTAACAAAAAATTTTGAGTTGAAAGATCTTGGTGATGCATTTTTTGTGTTAGGCATACAAATACATCGGGATCGATCTCGGGGTATTTTAGAACTATTACAAAAGGGCTATATCGAAAATGTTCTTAAAAGGTATGGCATGCAAAATTATAAAACAAGTTACACTCCTGTAGTTAAAGGAGACAAATTTAGTCTTGAACATTGCCCTAAGAATGCTTTTGAGGAAAAAGAGATGTAAAAGATTCCTTATGCATCAGCAGTAGGGAGTCTAATGTATGCTCAAATATGTACACGTCCGAATATTGCATACATTACTGGAATGATGGGTAGATATTTGAGTAATCGTGGATTAGATCATTGGAAAGCAACCAAACCGGTCTTACGGTATCTACAGAAAATAAAAGATTACATGCTCACGTATTGGAAGTCAGATGAGTTAGAGATCATTGGGTATACTAATTCCGATTATGTTGAATGCCAATATACTATGAAGTCAACGTCAGACTATATCTACTTATTGGCTGGAGGTGTCATATCCTAGAAGAGTACTAAACAGTCCCTTATAACATCTTCTACTATGATTGCAGAGTTTATAACTTGTTATAAGGCATCCAATCAAGGAATTTGGCTGCAAAATTTCGTCACAGGATTACGTGTAGTGGATAGTATTGAAAGACCACTCAAATTATTTTGTAACAATAAGTCAGCAGTCCTATATTCCAATAATAACAGGAGTTCGACGAAATCTAAATATATAGATATCAAGTTCCTGACTGTTAAAGAAAGAGTACAGAGTGGACAGTTATCAATAGAGCATATCGGGACAAACTCCATGGTTGCGGATCCGCTTACTAACGGATTGTCACCCAAAATATTTCATGAGCATACTGCTCGTATGGGTGTCATGTTGTTAAATTATGTACAGTTTTAGTGGGATTTTGATATTTTAAATGCTCTTATGATATTTTTCGATTATTAATGATTTAAGGATATTTTATGCATAATAAAGTTTGGATTTATTTACACTCTGACTTTGGTATGGTTTAATCTCATAAAAATTTAAAATGAATCAGTTGGAAATAGGCATGTTTTGATCATATTACATGAAATTTTCATGCTATATATCCACACCATGATTCATGTTATTTAATTGTATCGATATATGTGACTATTGATGGGTCGAGTTACGAAATTGTAACAAAGGCCGCTTTGATCCTATATTGATGTGATTGATGGACCAAATTGGTTACAGATACATTTTAATAATGACAGTAAAGTTGAGCTAATACGGTTAATTGCGAAACATAATTATAAGGTTACACATTAGTCCAAGTGGGAAATTGTTGGATCTTTAATTCAACGTTGGACTTATATGTGAATAATTATGGGTTGCAAACTGTCAAATAAGGTTAAATCTATTAAAGTGATCAAATATAGTTTGGAGTTAATGTATCTAATAAGATGTGGATCTTTAATGTGTAGAGATTTCAGGGCTCCTATTTCTATGATGGGTTGAAATAGGGTTCCAAAAGGTAACAGGAATGTTACCTATAAATAGGGTTATGGTCCCTAGGTCACATGTATCATTCTATTTGTCGTATTTTCTAGTACCACAAAATATATCTCTTCCCTGATATCCCATCGTCGGAAAAGATACCAGAGAGAAATTAAAGGGCTCTCTCAAGGATTGACGAATACGTGTTGATTTGGAAGGCCACCCCAATATCTTTGGAGATTCATATATCAGTTTGTCGATATGAATCCAGGTATGCTTCCGCATTTATAGTACAGTTATATTCAAATATCTGATATTGGAATCTTGAAAATCTTACACTGGATACTCTTCTTGCTCTGAAGACAACCATATTAGATCCCCAAAGGATCATCCCAACCAACTGGTCCACTTCTACCTCCGTTTGCAGCTGGATTGGAATCGCTTGTAACAGTCGCCACCAAAGAGTGGCACTGAAACACATACGAGCTGAAGTTTGCATTTCTTTTCGGGATTCAAAAAGAGATATTAAGAAGTGCAATAATTCCATTGCAGTACAATTTTATGTTTCTATTTTGACTAGACCAAATTTTGCTTACACTCCTAAGTAACTAAACCTCATGGTTAGAGTATATGTAGAGTATAGCTATGTAGAACTGATTAATGCGTTCAAGTTTCCAATTTCGGCAGATAAAAAGCAATGTTTTCAAAATTGGATCGGACCGGACTGGCCGGTTCGATCGGTCCGACCGCGAACCGGTCATGTCGCAGGTCCGGTCCAGTATCAGACCCGGAAGGTAATGGAAAATCGGGCGAACCGGACGAACCGTTAAAACCGGGAACCGGCGGTTCTTAAATTTTCAAGCAATATAACCTCAAATTCAAAATAATAGCAAGAATGGAGGCTGCTAGATTCGAACTTGGGTCTCAGAGACCACAATAAGGTATGCTTGCCGCTAAACCACAGCCAAAGGACGAGTTATTGTTGTGTAGAATTGTACTGAACTAAAAAATAAAATCAGATTAAATAAAAAAACCCTAGCATTAAGAAAGTGCAGACGACACATTTCATTTCAATTTCACTTCCTCCATTTCTCTCTCTCAGCTTCTTCAGTTCGCATCTTGATTTTTTTTTAAAAATTTTTTCTTCATAATCCTTCACATCCAAATATCCACGACAAGATCATCACGCTATTATCTGTAGACGAGACTCTAGAGCTTTTCCATCTTGGTAAGTTTAATTTTTGTCTTTTATTGTTTTTCATAGAACAAGTATGTTGGATTATTTCTATGATGCCGATTGTTTCTTCTTCCATTCCCTGGTACTTAATCTTCATTAACAAACTACTGAGATGCTTCCATGATTAAGGTGATACTATACAAAAGTTTTTTTTTATTTCTTCAGGCTTTGAACTTTTGATTTTGGAAACCTGAATTGTTGTGGAAGCTTGCAATTAACAAGGGCTCTTGGTATTTGTTGATGTCATTGAAATATTATACTCTTTAATATAGAGAAACCGAAATCCTTTGATCTTTTTCACTTGTGCCAACTTCAGTCTTTGACACACAGAGAAACGTAGAGTTGAATATACAGAGATGTGTAAGACTGGGAAATAATCATGACATTTTTTACCCATTGCCACATATCCAGATACATGTTATTCAAGAAGAAACAACTCGATTTTTGTAAAAGTTGTACTTGTTTATGAGTTATAAATGATAGCCTTTTTTACAGTTGATTTCCTTCTTCAGTTGAATATAGAAAAATCCACTACTTTTAGGAGTCATTTTCTTCAAATCAATGTTCTTTAATGAATTAGTAGAAATCATTTTAATTGTCAAATCCAAGAAAAATTGCCTATGGTAACTTGTTTGAGCAATTTATGTCTTTGCTAACTTTTCTGTTTCCTTTATTTATTGTTTGTTCAAATAAATTTAATTGCTTTTTATTTGTTAAAAGCAACTAGGATCATAAGAAATTATATCTCTTTCATTCAAAGTTTAGGAGATTTATTTGGTACTATATTGTATAAAGTTTGGCAGCTTTAGCTTATTTAATTACCGTTGATTATTAATACTCTAAAAGTAAGAAGTGTTATATTGTTTACATTAGTGGTGCAAAAGTGAGCAAAAGTGACTAATTGATCTTCTTATATTACTGAAAATTTGTTAATTTTATTTTCTTATTAGTACACTATATTTTACAAATGAACTAATTATGTCTAAATTAACTATGTGAAGGATAATGGAAACCGATACTGGTACTAGTAGTAATTCACAATCTTCGACTATTGGAGCTGTCAATAGTGAACAATCAGCTAGTCAAAATCATAGACAAAAGTTTGATATAGCATGAAATTTCTCTACACACTTAAAAAATCTAATACACAAAAATTTTCCAAAAACTTTTCTTCTTTTTCCTTCCTCATCCAACCCACCATGCCAGCCACCACCTCCACCACTTGTACCGGCGCCGGTCACCTCAAAAAAATTTTTTTCTGTCCCTCACCCTCGCCCCCTCTCCTCTGCAGAAAAAGGAGTAACGCTGTCGTTTATGCCGGGGGTTGGGCCGACTGTCTCTCTTTATTTATTGTTTTTTTTTTTTTACAAATCACCCAAAGTGGAGTTAGGGTTGGGGAGATCCGTTATTTCCATGGCGGGCATGGAAGGAATTGCAGCGGCGGGAGGAACTGGAATTAGAAGTGGAAGTGGAATAGGGGGAGGAGGAGGAGCTGTCTCAGTCTCAGAGAGGGGGAGAGGAGAAAAGCAAAAAAAAAAAAAAAAAAAGAACAGAGCCAAGCAGGGGCATAGAGGTCGAACGACTCTGCGCTCGTTACGACTGGAATGCGCTGTGGTCGCGCTGTGGAGAAGGCGCACCAGGAGCTGGGCTGGCTGATGCGCGTGTGGAGGAGGTCGGGGGCACTGGCGCTCTGGTGCACCTGCGTTTCTGGTCGAAGAGGCGCCGGAGGTGATGGTCGGCACTCCAAGAAACAAGGGGAGGGAGAGGGGGAAGGGGCAGTGGGGGAGGGGGTGGCAGGGCAGAGGAGGTGGCGGGGCAGCGAGGGAAGGGGTTGTGTGCAGAGGGGAGGGGAAGGCGGGGTAGCGGGGGAAGGGGTGGTGTGCAGAGAGGAGGGGGAAGAGGGGGAGGGGGTGGCGGAGCAGCGAGGGAAGGGGCAGCGGGAGGAGGGGTTGGTGTGCAGAGGGGAGGGGAAAGACAAAGGAGAGGAGAAGGGGAAAGGGAGGAGAGGGGTGGCGGGAGGGGGAAGAAGAAGAAGAAGAAGAAAGAGAGGAAAGAAAAGAAAAATGAAAGAAAGAAAAAGAAAAAGAAAGAGAAAGAAAAAAAGAAAAGGGAAAAAAAATTTCACCTTATAAAAACTTCTACAAAAATTTTTACCTTACAAAAACTTCTACAAAAATTTTTTTCACCTTTCAAAAACTTTTACAAAATTTTTTCAAAAACTTCTACAGTGCACTACAGTAAAGTTTTAGACAAACTCTCAAAAAACTCAGGTTTCAAACAGGCCCATTGTTTAGTAGGTGTGAATAGTCAAGGAAGAAGAACTTTGACATGTGGGTATTGTTTTAAAGTAATTGCTGGTGGTGGCATTCATCGAATGAAACAACATTTGGCAGCAGAACAAGGCAGCATTATTCCATGTTCAAAGGTTGACCCGGCAGTTAGACATGCTATTTTAGCATCTATGAAGGAGAAGGAGTAGAAATCTAAAGAAAAAAAAGGTGATTTTGGGGTGAAAAATCCATTCGGCCACACTACTCATGTATTTGATGGCGATGAAGTATTGGAAATTCCTTCTTCTTTAGCAAATGAGATGGGTTCATCTAGTAAAGGAAAGAGAAAGGTCACTGCATCAACAGGTATACGTGCTCTTTTTAAAGGTGGACGTGATACTTCTCAATCAACCATTAAAACTTGTTTGCAAAGTAAGGAAAAATGGACAAATACGGACGTAGCTATTGCTTTTTGGTTTTATGATGCTTGCATTCCTATAAATGCTGTTAATTCTCCATTTTTTCAAAAAGTTATTGATCAAATAGCATCAATGGGTAATGGTTACAAAGGCCCCTCCTATCATTCTTTGAGAGTTAACTTGTTGCGAAATGCCAAGAGAGATGTGAAATTAGTTGTTGATTCTTTTATAAGTACTTGGGCAGAAACTGGTTGCACTATAATGGGTGATGGATGGAAAGACACTAGACAAAGACCATTGATTAATTTTTTGATTTATTGTCCTAAGGGTATTTCGTTGATTAAATCTGTGGATGCATATGATATTGTAACAAGTGCAGAAAATTTGTGCAATTTATTTGCTGAAATTGTTGAGATGGCTGGCTCAAATAATGTGGTGCACTTAGTTACTGATAATGCTAGCAATTATAAAGCTGCTGGGTCTTTGTTAAGTGAAAGATATCCGAACATTTGTTGGTCACTGTGTGCTGCACACTGCATCAATTTGATTTTGAAAGACATTGGTGAAATGAATGATGTAAAAGCTATAGTGTCTCTTGCTTCAACGGTGACTGTTTTTTATCTACAATCATAAGTTCACTTTGAATTGGTTAAGAAAGACTATAGGGTGGAAAGAAATTATTCGTCTAGGTGAAACTCGATTTGCAACTACCTTTATTGCGTTAAAAAGTTTGCATGATCATAAGGATAGTTTGCAATCTTTGGTTACTTGTGGGGATTACAAAAAATTTCTGAGAATAGAAAAAGGAAAAGATGTGAAGCAAATCGTTTTGGATGAAAGGTTTTGGAATAACTGTTTGATCATGATGCGAATAATGGGCCCTATCATTCGTTTATTGCGTATTTGTGACACTGATGAAAGGCCTTCAACGGGTTATGTTTATGAAGGCATGTTTAGAGCAATAAATGGCATCAAAAGGCTGTTTAGAAATAAAGAGAGATTGTACAAGTCTTATATTGACATCATCAATGATAGGTGGGATAGAATGTTGAGAAAAAATCTACATGCTGTCGCTTATTATTTGAATCCTGCTTTTCAATATGAGACTGCCACATTTTGTACACATCCAAAGGTTATAAATGGCTTGCTTGATTACATTGAAACAAAAGTGGATTGGTGCAACCCTGAAAAATTATCGCAAGAGGTTGGAATGTATCGGGAAAGACAAAGGAGTTTTGGATGCAAACTTGCTATTCTTACTAGCAAATCTGGTTGGCCTGGTTATTTATATTTTGTTGATATCTAAAACTTGTGAATTTATTCTTTATTTGATCTAATATTTTAATATGATTGTGACAGAAAATTGGTGGAAGTTATATGGTTGTGATGCTCCGAATTTGCAAAAGATTGCAATTAGAATTTTGATTCAAACAACTTCTTCTTTTGAGTGTGAACGTAATTGGAGCGTTTTTGAACGCATTCACACTAAAAAAAGGAATCAGTTGGAGCACCAAAGACTTAATGATCTTGTTTATGTGCACTACAATTTGCGTTTGCAACATAGATATAATTGATTTTTTACTTTATTCTTTACATTTTATTTATAAAGTAATATTAGATTTGTAACTAATGTATTTTATTGTAGGTTTGATCACCGAAAGAGATCTTATGGTCCCATTGATTATGAATCTATTCATAAAATGGAATTTTGGGTCATAAAAGAAGAACAAGATGGCGAGTTTAATTGTGATGAATTGGAGGAAGAATTCGAAAAACTTCCTAAAGATGATTCTCAACTAGTTGAAGGTTGGTTTTAATATTAAAATAAATATATTTTTAACTTGTAATATGAGGTGCTAAAAGTGCATTTTTTAATTGAAATTTTATTATAAATATGGATAAATTCTTAATTGTTTATTTATTTAGATGATGAAAGTGAAGTTGGGGAAGATAATGCTATTGATTTGGAAGCATTTCAGCGTAGGCGCCTTTTGGATGATGATGAAGATAATGATTGATAATATAACATGTTAATTAGTGATGTTTAGTATCAATTGATTCTTTTTGTGTTTGGTTGTATCTTTGTTTTTAGAATTTTTTTGACTTTTTTTTAGTTTCACCAATTAGATTTATATTTTTTGTAATAAATTTTTTAATTTTTCAGGTTAAATTGATGAAATTGTAAAGGAGGTGCTGTTGCCTTGTCATGCCAATGATGGAAGTTTGTTATTCAAATTGTTTGCCTTGAATATGAGTTGAACTCTGTGATGGACTTTTTGAGAATTGTAAAAGAATGTCAACATTTATTTTATTTATTTTTGTGTTTTTGTTTATGATAATTGATGAACATTTGGACTATATCTATTTATGTTTATAATGAATTTATGAAAACCTGTGATAAATTATGATATTTTAGTTATATTTATCATGCCAAGTTTCATGTATAACTTTTAGAAAATTTATTATTATCTCAACTTAAATTTAATTTTAAGTTATATTGGTGAATGTATTTTAGGGACTTAAGTTATTAATAATCATGTTGGATTGTACATTAGCTGTTAAGTTTTAGTGTAGACTGTAGAATGAAAAACTATGAACTGTGAAGTAAAAAAAAAAAAAAAAGTTGAATCGTTGAACCGGGCGGTCAGACCGCGAACCTCTCTCCCTCCGGTTCGCTGGCAGGTTCGAGTTTAAAAACATTGGTAAAAAGCCAGTCAAATAATTTACTGACATGTCCAGCTCCAAAATATCTCTTAGGCTCAAAAGGCTTGTTGTGTGGTAGAACTTAATTTTTTGGAATTAAGATAAATATTTCTGAGTGTAGCAACATTTCTTAAAGAGTTAAAAACAAAAAATCCCCTATGTTATATTTAATATATAGAAAAGCCTCCCGTAGTTTCGAAACATACAAAACGACATCTCATGTTTTGAACTAAATTGTAAACTAATAAAATTCGTTAAATTTAATGAAAATAACGGTCTCGACTGTTAAACTTATTGGATTCCATTAAGTTTACTGTTAATTTTAACGAATTCCGTTAAATTTTCTGTTAAGATTACCAGATTTCGTTAAGTTTAACAAATTCTGTTAGTTTATAATTTAGTTCAAAACATGAGGTGTTGTTTTGTATATTTTGAAACTATGAGGGATTTTTTTTGTGTATTAGGTATACTACATGGAGTTTTTTTTATTTTTAACCCTTTCCTAAACAAGAAGCCACCATACCAGAGAGCTTATTTTGTCCTAGATCTAAATAGCCTAAGTTCAACAAATAACAAAAGTCACTTGGAATAGCACCTTGCATTTGATTGTCGCTTAGATCTATCCTCTAAAGCTTCAAGAACCATTTGATTGTAGTTGGAATTAACCTTGTTAAACTATTGCCGTTAAATGCTAAGTTTACCTATTAGGTGATTATTTATATTAAATTTTGGTAAAAACTATCATCTATTAAATCCAAAATTTTTATGGTAATTATTAAGAAATAAATTAACAGCAAAATTGTGGAAGCGTACTTGGATTCATATTGACTAACTGGTACTTGAATCCTTAGAGATTTTGAAATGGTCTTCCAAATCAACACGTATTTGCTATTCCCTTGAGAGATGCTTTTAGTTTCTCTCAAGTATATTTTCTGATGATGGAATATCAGGAAAAAATTATTTTGTGGCACTAAAATACGATAATAAGAATACATGTAACTTGGGAACCATAACCCTATTTATATATAACTTTCCTACTCTCTTTTTTATTCCTATTTCAACCCATCATAGAAATAGAAATTATTCTTAAATCTCTATAAATTAAAGACCCACATCCTATTAGATACATTAAAATCTAAACTATATTTGATCACTTTAATTAAATTTAACCTTATTTAACAGTCTGCAACACATAATTATTTATATATAAATCCAACGCTGGATTAAGGATCCAATAATCTCCCACTTGGACTATATTTGTAACCTCATAATTATATTTTGTAATTAACCATATGAGTTCAACTTCATTGTTTTAATCAAAATGTATCTACAAACAATTCGGTACATCAATTACACCAACATAGAATCAAAGCGATTTTTGTTACAAGTTTATAACTTGACCCATTAATGGTCACATGTATTGATATAATTGAATGACATGAATCATGATGTGAACGTGTAATATGAAAATTTCATGTAACGTGATAATAATATGCCTATTTTCAATTGGTCCACCTTAAATTTCGTGAGATCAAACCATACCAAAATCAGAGTATAATAAATCCAAACTTTATTTGTACAAAAAAAATTCTTAAATCTTAATAACCAAAAATATAATATTATAAGAGTATTTAAAATAACAAACTCACACTACAACTGAATATCATTTAATAACATAACACCCATATGAGCAGTATGCTCATGAAACAATTTAAGTAGCAATCCCTTAATAAGTGGATCCGCAACCATAGAATTTGTTCTGATATGTTCTATTGACAATTGTCCACAGTGTACTCTTTCTTTAACAGTCAAAAATTTGATATCTATATGTTTAGATTTTGTCGAATTTCTGTTATTATTGGAATATAGAATTACTGAAATTTGAGTGGTCATTCAATACTATCCACTATACGTAATCATATGGTAAAATTTCGTAGGCAAATCTTATGATTGGATGTCTCATAATAAGGTATAAATTCTGTAGTCATAGTGGAAGAAATTATAATAGACTGTTTTGCACTCTTTCAGAATATAACACCTCCAGCCAACAAGTAGATATAACTTGATATTGATTTCATACTATCTTGACATCTAATATAATCAGAATCAGTATACCCCAATGATCTCGAACTTATCTGACCTCCGATACGTGAGCATGTAATCTTTTATTTTCTGTAAATACTGCAAAACCCATTTGGTTGCCTTTCAATAATCTAATTTAGAATTGCTTAAATAGCTACCCAACATCCTTGTAATGTCCACAATATCCGGACGCGTACAGATCTAAACATACATTAGATTCTCTACTGTTGATGCATAAGTAATATTTTATATTTTTTTTCTTAAAAGTATTTTTAGAATACTTATCGAGACTAAACTTATCTCCTTTAGTCACAGGGGAGTTACATGATTTATAGTTTTGTATGTCATATGTTTTAAGAATATTTTCGATATAGTCTTTTGTGATAGGCTAAAAATATCCCAAGAGCGATTCCAGTGTATCTGCATGCTTAACACAAAAGATGTATCATCAAGATTTTTCATCTCAAAATTTTTAATTAAAAATCTCTTGATTTCATGCCATAATCCTATATTGTTGTTGCCAAGTAAAATGTCATTTATATACAATATCAGGAAAATATAGTTGCTCCTACAAAACTTATGGTATATACAATCATCTACTAAATTCATCTCAGAACCAAATGAAATGATCATTTGATGAAATTTAAAATACCATTGTCGAGATGCTTCTTTGAATCCATAGATGAATTTTTAAAATTTACAAATTATATTTTTTGGATCTTTCGATACAAAATTTTCTGACGGCACGATATAAATCGCCTCATCAATGTTATGATTAAAAAATGCTGTTTTTGTGAAGACCCGAAAATTTTCTTATTTTTATCATATTTTACTGATTTATTTAAATATTTATTCACCTGTTTTTTCCGAATAGTTTATGTCAACAATTTTAAATCCATTTACATGGAACCATGTCTCACTTATAATTTTAAAACGTTCCGTTAGCAAATTTAATTTTTCGGAGGCTCGTTAGTAAGGAATAACGAGTACACATTTTCCGAGATAATATGCGATTTGACAGTATAATAATCTTGAAGAATTAAGAATGATTAATAATAGACTAAGAAAAGTTAATTGAGGGATTAGATATGAGTTAGCTAATTATGTTATCGTTACATGAATTTCTTTTGAATTTCACCTTATCGCGTGCGAATCGGAAGTTCGCGTATTTTGCACCGAATCGGTTAAATGGAGATTTAAGAAACTTATACGGGACTACTAAGAGTGAATAATTATAGTGTTAAAGGAATTACATTGGAGGTTTAGTGCACAAGTGAAACAAATCCAAGAGTAAACGGATATGAAACGCGCGCGCGCGAACATTATTCTTAGTTGACTTTTGTAGGAATTTTAGCCACAAATCACTGAAGGTTCATAACACACAACACTCTCTCTCCTCACCTCCCATAGTCGGCCGAACCTTCAAGGGAAAAGAAGGAAAGAAACCTCTTCTTGTCTTGTTCAAATCTTGCACCAAAACACCATTCAATCTTCTAACTACTTGGAGATTTACTTAATCTTGGTGGAGGACTTCATCTTGTGGTGATTCTTGGGCGTTTTAGTGGTGAAAATTTTTGGGTCTTCAAGAGCTAAGGAGGTAACAAACAACTAATCTTATCTCTTCATTTAATACAAGATCTATGGTTGTTTATGCATGGGTTTTTAACCCTAAGCATGAAACTAGGTAGAGGAGTTGAGGAGCTCACTTTATCTTGCTTTATTGTTAGGATAGAGGCCTTGAGGAGACCTCTAGGTAGCTGCTTTGAGGATCTAATATGTTGTTTGTGGTGTTTATGTGCTAAACAAGATGATATTGGTTAGAAAAGTGAAAGGAAAATCGAAGGAAGTTGGTGAATGAAACTGGCCGAATCTGTCCAGTGATTATCGTACCTGACTTTTGAATTTTTGTGGGTTGTTTTGCTGTGAAATTGGTTGATATATGTTGTATATGGTGTGTAGAAAGTTTCTACCAAAAATCATTTGAATTGGTTGAGCAAAACATCAAATTTCGAAATGGGAAGAAATTTGGAAAACGTGTTCAGGCAGTCCGAACAGTAACTCTTTGATCGAACATAACTTTTTTTACAAAAGTCAAAATCGAGTGCTGTTGTGGCATTTTAAACTAGACATTTGTAGCTTTTCAACAGTATAAAATTCACTTTCAAGTTCGAACTAAGTGAGCCGTAGTGATTCGGCAAAATTTGCTGTCCTGTTCTAGCTATCCATCCGAGAGAAAGGTAGAATCTGCATCTTGTGGCTCTATTTTCTCTCACTTAAAAATTGATTTTTAAAATGACCTGTTCTGATGAAATGTACCCTTTTAAAGCTAGTTTCCAACGCCACTGACCATTCTCAATTTCAACTTGTATTGAGTGAGATATGGTCTAATTCCCGACCTGTGACAAAGCTGGAAAACTGGACAATTTTTCCTTTCTTACTAGCCAAATGGTTAGGTATTTGGGACATGTTTCGAAAAGTTTGGTGTCAATTACCTACCAATTGCTTCTTGGATGTTTATAAGTCCTTGGCTTCACAAATGAACCGAATTGAGACTGATTTCATAGTACAAAATGTTTGAAAAAGGAAAAGAAAGTAAGGGGACAGATTTGCTTTAAGAATTTCCTAAACTTCGGGAATTTTGTTAACTATTTTTCCGTACGAGTTTTTGTGTGAAATTTGATAGAGGAGTAGTCCTCATATGGAAGTATAATTGTACTAAATTTGGTGTTATTCTAAAACTTTTTCGATACTCAAATGAAATCCCAAAGTTTGCTCTTCAAATCTGGAAAATTTCTAAATAGTGTACAAAAGTCAGCCGACTTTAAACTACTATATCTTTACTCTCAAAACTCCAAATATAGTTGCGTTTGTCCTGTTTGAAACTTTGTTTGGAACTCATATTGTGTTATGAATTTCAAAGGTTAGTTCACTTTCTGTGAATTTTACCGAATTTTCAAAATTTACCGAAAAATAAGACTGAAACTGTCTTGCTGGTTTAGACCAGACACTTTGAGCTGAAAATTTAATGTTTTCCGTTTAGAATCTTGAAAAAGTGTTTTCTAAGAACTTTTAATACTTTGAACTAGTTTCCAATGGTATAAATCTTTCCATTTTTGGATGTGCCAAGCTCAAGATTCAATTTTTCAAAGATTGTCGTGCAAAGCTTAAATTTCCCGATTTCTTATGAAATGAGTTTTTGAGAACTCGTTATTCTTTTTTGATATTGATTGATTGTTTTAAACTCAATTTCATAGAGAAAATCAGTTTCTCTTGTGTTAATAAACCCTCACTTTTGAATCTCGATTTTCGAGATATTGAGGCTTTTCGAGACATTGTTTTAATTTGAAAACGAACGTACATTCTTCTTTGTTTGGTAAGGAGTTTGTATGTATTTATGGGTGATGGATAATTGTTATGTTTTCAGGCGCTCAAGAGGGTCTTGAAGAGAATCCCGGAGCCAACCATTAAAGATCTTTTGCACTTACTCCCTTATTGTGATTTGGTGAGTGTCTAGTGCATGATTTGGTATCATTATGTGAATTGCTTCTTATGGATTGAATGATTGATAATTGTTGTCGAGTGTGTACTTTATCACACTTGTTTTCTTTTAATTGATTATGTAATTGAATTAATCATAATTGAACTGTATGAAGTGAATTGAAAATTATTCTTGGATTGGATAAATGTCAATTGGAGTGAATCTCCTCGACTCATAACGGTAATTGGGGAACGCTCAAACTCATCGGCCGACCTTGCGACTCGAACCGGCATGAGTTTGGTTGGAAAGTTTGGTGAGCCATGAGAATATCACGAGCTTGATCT
Source organism: Coffea arabica (assembly GCF_036785885.1). Lineage (NCBI taxonomy): Eukaryota > Viridiplantae > Streptophyta > Magnoliopsida > Gentianales > Rubiaceae > Coffea > Coffea arabica. The sequence continues at coordinate 28,890,150 of NC_092330.1, forward strand.
ATTGGAGAAATCTCGCTCAGCATACTCGAGTAGTATCGTCTCTTATAGCCGAAGAGCGGACCCGGGATAGGTGGTGTAACGGTGAACGGGAAAGAGTAAGTGAAGTTCTACGGATTGAATATTGACCCGGTTGATGGAGTGTCATCGTGGGGAAGTAATTGATCGAGCCATGGTGAAGCAAGTAGCTCCTGAGAGCTCCTGTATCCTCATTGAATGTGTTTATTAAAAATTGTGAATTGCTTGAATGTCACAATTTTATGTCTCGCTTAATTGCTATTGCTACTTGAACTAAATGTTTGCATATTTTCTTGGCCTCATTGAGCGTTAGCTCATCCCATTAGATTTGTTTCCTTAACAGGAGATGAAATCGGAAAAAGTTATGGAGAAACCGACTTGAGGCACTTTTGATTAGGGTTTTGAATGTATTTGACTAGACATATTTTGAAAGTTGTATATTTTGAGAAAGTGGATGTTATTTTGAAACTCGTGATGTAAGATTGAACATTTATGTATGGAAGCGACTACTTTTTTTCGTCGTAACTTTTATTATTCGGTTATTATCCTTAACTTTAAATTGAATTGTATCTAGTCATGGCGAGAGTTGGGCAGGCGTTCCGCAGATACCCTTGGGTTCGTTCTTGGGAAAAGTGAGGGCGTTACAGTTTTTATATTCATTTGGTTAACTCAAGATTGAAATGCATCACTAATATCATAATAATTCTAAAAGGGCCTTTCGAAAAGATCGGAGAGAAGGTTTTTTTTTTATTTTTTATATTCGATCTTTCTTTTTGTGTAAAATTCTTAGCGATAATATGAGTTTTGTATTTTTTTATATTATCTTTCGAATTCCTTTTGGTTTTAAATATCTATTAACAATCAATAAATTTTGCTCCTTCTGGTAATAAGACAAGATCCCGAATATCATTGTCTTTCATGAATTTAATCACTTCATTTATAGTATCGATCCACTTTTGAGAATTTAAACTTTTTATGATTTGACAGAAATTGATTGGATCATCTTCCATCAATCTAGAGTCATCCTAATATTCTTGAAAAAAGACAATGTAATCATCTGGTATTACACTTGTTCTTTCTCTAGTTGATCTTCTTAATGATACTGATTTTTGAAGAGGTAGAGTTTGTTTTTCTATAATAGTTTATTTTTTCAACATTATCTTGATTTATTGTGTCATGATCAATATCAAGAATGGAATTTTGAACAAGATCAATGACGCTTATAGGAATATTGACATATTTCTCCTTAAAGACAAGGTTCCTAATTGTATCTTCTCCCCCAGACTCCACATCTTCAAAGAACAGAACATTTTTCATTTTGAAAATTGATTTATTCGTGGGATCATAAAACTTGTAATTCTTGGATCTTTCAGAATATTCAATAAAATAACAACTAATAGTTCTTGAGTCCAATTTCTTTTCTTTGACCTATAAGATCTTGCCTCAATTGGATATTTTCAAATGTGTAAATGTTTCAAATTAGATTTTTTTCTATTCAAAACTTATAAGGGATTTTGATAGTTAATTTAGTTGAAACTTTGTTAAGGATATATGCTGCAATCTTAAGTGTTTCTCTTCAGAGTAACTCTTGTAAGGTAGAATGACATATCATATTTCTTATCATGTCTTTAAGTGTTCTATTTTATCTTTCAACTATATTATTCATAGTAGGTAAACCTGACATAGTGTACTGTAAGATGATACCGCATTTCTTTAGGTATTTGACAAATGATCCTAGACATTGTTCACCTGAACTATCATATCTACCATAGTACTCATCACCACGATCAGATCTGACGCTTTTGATTCTTTTATTGAGTTAATTATCAACTTCAGTCTTAAAAATTTTGAACACGTTTAGCAGCTACAATTTTTCAGAATTGAGATATATGTAGTTATATCTTAAAAAATCATTTATGGATGTTATAAAATATTATTGATCATTCTAAACAGATGTAAGAAATGGCTTACAAATATTTATATGTATAAGTTCTAAGACATCTAAAGATCTATTGGTTTCAAATCTCCTTTTATTAGTTTGTTTTCCCTTTATATAGTTACCACAATCATCAAAATCTATAAAATTCAAGGGGTCGAGAATTTCATTTGACACAAGTTTTTTCATTCTCCGTTTAGAAATGTGACCCAATCTGTTGTGCCATAATACAGTCGAATTTTCATTGGTTAATTTTCTCTTTACTCCTCTAATATTCAAATGTAGAGATTCATTAAATGAGAAAATTATATTACTTAAATTAGATTATCATACTGCATTAAAAAAAAAAGGAACCAATTAATTTTGAATCATGAAATAATTTAAACTTTTCATTTTTAAATGAAAAAAAATAATCAAATTTGTCCAAAGTAGATATAGAAATCAAATTCCGTCGAAAAGATGGTATAATAAATGTTCCATTAAAATCCAAATAAAATTCAATCTTTAACAATAATCTAAAAACACCTACTGTTTTAACTTGAATTATTTTGTCATCGCTTACGTAGATCTATCCTTCATTATCATTAAGTGTTTGACAATTCAAACAATCCTGTATAAACATACTAATGTGAGTTGTTGCATCAAAATCTAACCATTATGCGTGTTTAGGTAGCGAAATTAAATTAATCTCAAAACAAATCAAATTAAGAAATAGACCTTTTTTAGCATGCCAAGTGTGATAGTTGGTGCAATGCTTATTTTTATACCCTTCAGCTTCACAAAAAAAATAACCATTCTTTTTAGAATCAGTCGATTTCTTTTTTTTTTTTAGGTGCTGTAGCTACAGTTCTTATCCTTCTTTCTTTTATATGCCTTACTTTTATTATTAATAGTTGAAATCAGATGAACACTTTCTGTCTAATCTTACTTCAATCTTTTCTCTTCCTCTACATAGTGTGAGATGAGTTTATTTAAAAATCAGGTCTCCTTTTGACAGTTGTGGCTCACCTTAAATTGATTAAACAATGTAGGAAGAGATATCAAAATCAAATGCACTAGTAATTCTTCAGAGAGTACTAATTTAAATGCATTTAATTTCGAAACAAAATGAAACATTTCCATGATATATTTTCTGATATTACCATTACCACTATATTTTATTGAAATTAGGTGTATCAAGAGCGTACTTATTTCAGTCGATCTTTTCGTTCTTGACAAACATTTTTTCAATGTCGTAAAGGAACGCCTTGACCGTTGTTCTCGTTTCTGACATTGTTCCTTTGAATTTTTTTGGAACGACTTTTTTAATAATCATCAAATATAAGCGATTTGAATTCTCCCAACTTTTCTTATCTCTCTTTTCATCAGAGGTACTCTAATCTGTAAGAAGTGGTGGGGAATCATTTTTTAACTTAAGGTTGAGATCTATTACTCCAAAAACTATCAAAAAATTTTCTTTTCAAAACTTGAAATTTGTGCCATTCAGCATAGAAATATTATTGATATTGGTAGTAATATTTGTAAGATCATTCACAATTGAATAGAAAATATAAAATAATTAAAATAAACTCACATACACCAAAAAATAATAAAATTTAAATAAAGAGAATCCCATCTCAAGATACTGATATTCCATTAATATTTTATTTTTAGACAAAAATATTAACTTCTAAATGATATCTTGGCTCAATAATAAATATTGATAATAATAACATGTCAAAAATAAATTTTTCTTTGAGTTAATTTATCATTCGCATGAAAAAATTTGAATAATCATCACGTGTTTATTATCACAAATTCACATATAATTTTGTTAAATATTGACCTTCCCTTGAGTCAATTAATATTCATAAAATTACAAGTACGCAACTAATTATATTTTACAAGGCACGAGAATACTTGCTATTATCAAATTAGGGTTCTCTCAAGCTGTGCAGCGCACGTATTGGTTGGCTGAACGGCTGGTCGCTGCCGCCGGCATGGCGGCACCGCTGGGTCCTGGGCTTGAAGGCTATCCACGGCCTTCGAGCAAGACCTTTGCTGATATCGTGGCTGGAGTGTCCTCTCCGACACCAGATCTGGGATCTCTGGGCAAACACCGTGGCGAGCCTGCCCTCATGCTTACGAAACAAGACTTGGCCTCTTTGGCTGCTCCCTACAGCAATGTGTTGATTGGGAGGTTTGCGTATTCTAGGCCGCCAATGGAGACCATCAGGAAATTTTTTGCGGCTGTTGGATTGCGAGGGTCCTGCGACGTCGGACTGCTCGACTCTAAGCATATACTCATTCGCCCTTCTACGGAGGAGGACTACGCTAGGATCTTCCTCAGGAGGACTTGGTTTGTCCAAGCTTCACCCATGGCAATATCCAAGTGGACAATGGATTTCAGAGTTAATCAAGATTCTTCTGTGGCGCCAGTTTGGGTTGCCTTGCCAGGATTGCCTCTTCCGTTCTTTGAAAAGAAATACCTGTTCAAGATAGGATCTCTTCTTGGCCGGCCATTACAGATAGACTCGGCAACCCTCGCTCTCAAAAGGCCGTCGGTTGCGCGAATACTGGTTGAGATTGACGTTGCTTGTCCGCCGGTTAAGAGGATCTGGATAGGGGATGAGGAGGCTGGGCAATGGCAGCAACTGGATTACGAAGACTGGCCGGCATATTGTGGGTTCTGTGAGAAGCTTGGTCACAGGGAGGCTGACTGCTTCGCGAAGAATCCAGCGCTCAGGCCAGCACCTGCAAAGGCCAAGCGGGCCATATATCGCCCCAAGGCGCACACTGCTGAGGGCGGAGAAACTGCGGCAGAGGGGCAGCAGGGAATTCTGGGGGCAGTGCAGGGTGTTGGGGTCCAACAATTGCTACTTCCAGATTCCAACCCTGCTGAGGCGATTCACGGGGTGCAAGCAACAGCGGAAGTGGGGGCGGCGCAGCAGAATGGGATGGATGCAACGCAGGGCGGTACTCTCTTGATTGACCTTCCGCGGGTAGAGACACCGCCACCTCCGGGGGCAGCGCAGGCGCAGCATGATGCTGGGATAGGGACGGTGACCTGTTCCACGGACCACCAGGAGCCATTGGGGGTGACAGAGGTGCCTCCGGTGGCGCATCTGGACGCACTTCCGGTGTCCAACTCCTTTGCCGTCCTGGGCATGGACCTGGTTCGGCGGGAGGGCGGCTTTCTTTCTGCTGGGCAGCTTCCCTCTACTCCTCCGAGCGCCAAACCTCTTCGTCGGAGCAAATCATGGGACAACAGGACGGGGGAAGCCGCTCTCGCTTCTGGTTCGCTGCCACTTCAAGCGGGCCTGAGCTGCCACTTGCCTCAGGCAGCGCAGCTGGAATTGCCAAAAGGAGCGGTGATTGATGCGAAGGACATTGAGCTTCTCAACAACCTCTCTAGGAAATCTGGACGGCCAATCAACTACAACAGGAGGTTACAACACTACCTATCTCAAGCTAAGTCATCTTTAGTCTCCCATGATAAGTCCCATTAACTTTTTAGTGTGGAATATAAGGGGGGCTGCCCGGGCAGACTCCCAACGGTATCTTCATAGACTACGTAGACAACATCGTTTGCGGCTAGTAATATTGTTGGAGCCTATGGCTTCCAATGATACTTTGATTTTGCTTGGACGAAAGTTAAATTATTCCCACGCTCAGTCGTTCCTGGAGGGGAAAATTTGGGTTTTATCGAATGATGATCTGTCTGTGGTGCCTCATGAGTTGGGGGACCAAATGGTACACATGGAGATTTCTTGGGTAGGCTACTCCCTCCAGGTGTCAGCGGTGTACGCCAAATGCACAAGAGTGGGTCGGCGGGGCCTATGGCAGGCAATGGAGGACGTTCACGAGAGGTTTCCAGGCCCATGGTTAATGGCGGGTGACTTTAATGTGGTCTCGAATGCCAGCGAGAGGTCTGGGGGGCCCCACCAAACGGGCGAAATATGGAAGAATTTAATGAGGCCATTTTCTCATGTGGGCTTGCGGATGTGGGCTTTGATGGCCCCCAGTTTACTTGGACCAACGGTACGGTCTGGCAGCGTTTGGACCGGGCTATTGCGAACTCAGCTTGGATGGACACGTTTGACGTGACGAAGGTGTCCCATCTAGTGCGGGGTAGATCTGATCATGCCCCTCTCTTGATCAAATGTGGTATGCATAAGGCGCATAGCTCATCTTTCCGTTTTCTTAATGTCTGGGCCAACCATTCGAGTTTCATGGATGTGGTTCGGGACGCTTGGCAAGTACCTGTCCAAGCTGGGGGTATGCTCGGTTTCCACCAGAGGCTGTCAAGCGTTAAACACAAACTCCGCTGCTGGAGCAGGCAGTCCTTTGGAGATATCTTTCAGACAGTCCAAGTGGCTGAGGAAACCTTGCGGCATTGCCAGGAGGAGTTTGACGCGGCTCGGGATGACAGCTCTCGGATGCAGTTGCGGGAGGCTCAGGCTCGTTACGCTCGAGCTTTAGGCGTGGAGTGTGAGTACTGGAGGCAAAAATCGGCAATTAGGTGGATCCAGCAGGGCGATGCCAATACCAAGTTCTTCCATTCCATCGTGAAGCAGCGAAGGAATGCCAACTTTGTCTCACGGGTGAGGGATGGTACGGGTTGCTGGCTAGAAGAGGAGGAGGACATCAGAAACTCGGCAGTGCAGTACTTTGAAAAGTTGCTCACGTCGGATCGGGAGGACCGGGCTACCCCAAGCCTGGATTTCCCGCTCCCCTCAATAACAGCTGCGGACAATATGATGTTCCAGCAGCTGCCGTCGCTACAGGAGGTAAAGGAGGTAGTTTTCTCGATGTCGAAAGATAGTGCGCCGGGGCCGGACGGATTCGGGGCAGGTTTCTACCAGGAGTGTTGGTCAATTATCCACAGGGAGCTCCTCGAAGCAGTTCAGGAATTCTTCAAGGGGGCCCCCCAACCCAGAGGCTTCTCTAGTGCATTGATTGTGTTAATCCCAAAGGTAACGGGAGCGGCCAAATGGCAGGAGTTCAGGCCGATTAGCTTGTGTAACCAAAGCTCCAAAATTATCTCCAAAGTGCTAACAAATCGCCTCAACCTGATACTCCCTAATCTTATCTCATCTTGGCAGTCAGGTTTTGTCCCAGGTAGGAGCATTGCTGACAATATTCTAGTGGCACAGGAGCTAGCACAGGATATTGATAGGAAACTGACATGTCCGAACTTGATGCTTAAGCTAGATATGGAGAAGGCGTATGACAGGGTAGAATGGAGTTTCCTTATATTTATGCTCCGCCGGTTTGGGTTTCAAGAGTGGGGGGTGGATCTCCTATTTCGGACGTTGTCAAATAATTGGTTCTCGTTGCTTATCAATGGCTCCTCGGCAGGATACTTCAAATCCTCTAGGGGGGTGCGACAAGGTGACCCACTCTCTCCAGCATTGTTTCTTCTGGTGGCCGAATTCTTGGGTTGGGGAATGCATCACCTGTTCTGTCAGGATGAGAGCCGATTTTATGTCTCCCCTGGGTTGCGGGTCCCTTATTTGGCGTTTGCAGATGATACCCTGGTCTTCACACGGTGCTCTGAGGGGGGGCTGACTTCTCTCAAGACATTCTTTGATTCGTACCAAGCGTTCTCTGGTCAGAAGATTAATGCCCACAAGAGCTGTTTTATTCTGTCTACCCGGGCGTCCTCTACACATGGGTCAATGGTGGCTTCAACGCTACATTTTCAGCAACAGTTCCTCCCGTTCACGTACCTGGGGGCCCCAGTCTTCAAGGGACGAACGACGTGTGTTTTGTTTGATCCCCTTGTGGCTAAGGTGCAGGCCCGGCTATCTCATTGGAGCTCGCGATTGCTCTCGTCAGGGGGTAAATTGGTGCTTCTGCGGCATGTTCTTACCTCGATGCCTATGTACCTGCTGCAAGTTATGGATCCTCCTCGGGCAGTTTTGCTCAGGTTGGGAAAATTGTGTAATGCGTTTCTTTGGGATAAGCCCGCTGGCACAAGGGGCATACACTGGACTTCTTGGGAAACGATCTGCTTCCCGGTGGCTGAGGGTGGACTGGGTTTTCGCTCCTTTGCAGACATGTGCTCGGCCTTTGCCTGTAAATTATGGTGGCGGCTACGCAAAAATGAATCACTTTGGGCGAGTTTCATGCACGCCAAATATGTTCGAGGCAAGCACCCGATCCAAGTGACGGTAGCCAGGCCTTCGCCCACATGGAGGCGGCTGGAGGGAATCAGAAGGGTTGCGGAGAACCACATCAGGTGGTGCGTGGGTAGAGGGTTTGTAGATTTGTGGTATGATCGTTGGCTCTTTGAAGTCCCGCTAGCCGACCTTGTTTCCATTCCTGATCCGCCCCACATGCTGCTCGCAGAATTCTTTGACGACAGGGGTTGTAATGTAGAGAAACTGCAGCAATGGGTACCGGCTCAGTTGGTACATCAGATCCAGGATATTCAGTTATTCCCCGAGCAGCAGGATCGAATGGTTTGGGTGGGCTCACCCACGGGGGAGTTCGCAACCAAGGCTGCTTGGGAGGTTACTCGGCTCAAACATAATGCCTCGATGCTGGATGGGTTCGTTTGGACAAGGATTGTGCCACTGAAAATATCATTCTTTGCATGGAAGGTTTTACGTAACTTGATCCCCTTGGAAACGGTTCTGCAACGGCGAGGAGTTCCCCTGGCCTCACGCTGCCCGTGTTGTTTATTGGAACAAGAGTCGCTAGTCCATCTCTTCGTCAAGGGCCCCGTAGCAAGGGAGGTTTGGCGTTCCTTTTGTCAGAGATTTGGGATTATTGATCCTCGCTTCTCATCAGTATCTGCGATGGTATTGGCATGGCTTACCTCGACTTCATTGGTATCTCGGGACCATATCAGGACTGTCGTTCCAATAGTCATACTGTGGTTCCTATGGAAGGCTAGGAACAAGGCGCTTTTTGAGGGTGAAATCTTTGAGGCTCGTAGGGTGGTGTCGGCGGTCGACGAATTCGTAAAGCAATTGGGGGCGACAGCAAGACTTTCGGCAGCACATTTCCGAGGTGACATGGGGGACCCATGGATCGGACGCTGCACCCGACCAGTGAAACGGAAGACGGCGCAGGCGGTGTCTTGGAGCCGCCCTCCGTGGCAACATGTCAAGTTGAATACGGATGCTAGTGTTTCTAACAAACGCGCGTATGGGGGTGGTTTGCTTCGCGACTCGGACGGTCAATTAATTTTTGCCTATTACAAGGAGTTTGGGGAGTTGGACGTTCTCCTGGCAGAAAGTACTTCATTGCTACATGGACTTCAGCTTTGTAGTGACCTAGCCCCGGGACCCTTACTGGTGGAGGTGGACTCTAAGAGCCTGGTTGATCTGCTCAATGCGGGAGCGACGTCCAATTGGCCCTTGTGTAACACGTTGCGTCGTATCCGAGCTCTGCTTTCCTCACTTTCGGCAGCAGTATCTCATATCTTCAGGGAGGCAAATGCGTCGGCGGATGCGCTCGCTGGGTTGCGGATGCCGTCGGAACTTTTTTGTACTTCGCTCCCTCAGCTTCCGCGTGGTGTGCGAGCTAGGGTATGCCTAGACAGCCGCGAGGTCTCTTCCCTGCGGTGGCAACCCGGTTAGGTCTTTGTGTTAGGCTTAACTGATGTACTTCAATTTTCATCGCACCATGTACTCCTCTGTTTTCAATCAATAATATAAATTTCTATTTAAAAAAAAACAAAAAAAAAAAACAAAAAAAAAAAACAAAAAAAAAACTAATTATATTTTACAATAAATTAATTTTCACAAAAGATACCACTTTGGTGGCATATTATTTCAATTAATTTATTCTAAAAAATATATAATCATATCAATATTCAAATTTAAAATTACACAAATTACACAAAAATTTTGATTAGAATCAACTCTGATCAACTTTGGTCAAAATGTGCTCAACCCAGTCAAACTAGTCAAATGAATTAAGACTTATCGGACTAAAAGTCTATATCTATAACTTGATCCAATTTTATCATTCAAATCCAAAATTTTTTTGAAATTCATAAATACCTTATAAGACTATATATTTATTGGACCAACCTTATGGACTTTTTTTAAAGGTTTAAATGTGTTGTTTAACTTTATTAAGGTTCACACAAATTAAAGAAACCCTAATTTCCTTAACATATTAATAAGTTGCATACCATGCAGGCCCTACCAAATATTATGTTGATGAAAACTTTTAAATGAATAAACTAACAAAACAAGCCCCAAGGCTTTCTGTTCAAATAGGGGAAAGACGAACAATTTTTCAAAACCAGAAATCAAGTTAATTTATATCATGGAAAGTATGTGAATCCCACATATCATGACTTGTGTGAACTTATGAAGAGTTTTATAAAATTCAACAATTAAGCAAGACAAGCATACGTAATTCTGGAACCATGTGTACTTGAATCATGTGCCAACTAATCATAACAAACAAAGGAAATATGTGTACTTGATTGTGCATCATGTTTATTACCCATGGATTCATATGTAACCAAAAATAATGAATTGGACAGTGCAAATTTATCGAAAACATAAGCAAACAAATTACATTAAAATCAAAATTCAAGATTGTCAACCGCCGCACAATCAAAATAAAAATAATTCTAGTCAGAAAAAAATTTGAAAACTATGAATTATTAAAAATCAAATTATTTTCTAACAATCAACCATATCCTATTCTGATACCACTTGTTAGGTGGTTATTTATATTAACCTTTGGTAAAAATTATTACCTATTAAATCCAAAACTTTTATAGTGATTATTAAGAAATAAATTAACAGTGAAATTGCGAAAGCGTACCTGGATTCATGTTAACTAATTGGTACTTGAATCTTTAGAGATTTTGGGATGGTCTTTCAAGTCAACATGTATTTACTATTCTCTTGAGAGATGCCTTTAATTTCTCTCTGGTACCTTTTCTAACAATAGGATATGAGGGAAGAGTTATTTTGTAGTACTAAAAATACGATAATAAGAATAATGTGATCTGAAAACCATACTCCTATTTATAGATATTTTTCATGTTATCTTTTGCATTTCTATTTCAACCCATAATAGAAATAAAAATTACTCTTAAATCTTTACACATTAAAGACCCATATCCTATTAGATACATTAAAAACTAAATTATATTTGATCACTTTTATTGGACTTAATCTTATTTGATAGTTTGCAACACATAACTATTCATATATAAATCCAACGTTGGGTTAAGGATCCAACATTACCAAGTTACTCAAATTACCAATTGAACTTGGAATTTCACTTTCGATTCGACAATTACTTGCACCAAATGATTCGAGTGAGCTGGAAGATTTCCGGTGGACTTTGGAAGGAAGCCATTCAGTGGATTCCCTCCAATCCACAACTTTCTTAAATTTCTGCAATTTGGAAGGGATGTGATGAAGCTCAACTCTTTGGACCGTGAGTCCCCAGAAAAATCATTCTCTGCAACAACCAAGAGTTCTAGCAATGTCAAATTTCCGAGAGAATGAGGAATTTCGCCGGTAAAATGGTTCATAGCTATGTCTAGTCTTCTGAGCTTCGAAGCATTTGAGATGGATGTTAGTATAACTCCAGTAAATGTATTCTTCCCAAGAAAGAGTTCCTCAAGATTGGGTAAACCTAAAGTCGATGGAAGCTCGCCAAAAAAACTGTTGTTCCCAATGGAAATAATTTGTAGAGTTGAAATGTTGAAAAGCTTCAGTGGGATGGGACCTCTCAGTCTATTGATATGATTTCTGTTGCCCGCAACTTGGTAAGGTTACCGATCTCTTGAGGTATGATACCTGATAAATCAAATTGGCAACAAGAAACTGAGTTATTTGACTTGTAATAATTTGGTCAAAGAAAGAGGCAAGTAATGAGAAATGGACATATGTAGGAAACACATATAACTAAGAATTGGGGAAAATCGTTCAAAATAGCCTTACATTTTGCCGAATAAATTTTGTTGTTCTTCACTTTTAAAATATTAAATTTATATCCCTTATAAATTTAAGTTAACAAAATTTAGACTTAATAAAAGTTTCCGACCACTAGTTAATCTAAAATTACCATGTGACTCACATGTAACTATTTTTTATGTACAAAAAGGTTAAATTCCACTTTTTACTGGCAAAAATATATATATGGATTGATCAAATCCTAATTTTCTAAGGAAAAAATGAATATAGATTAAGTTAAATCCTACTTTTTAAGCAGTACAATGAATATAAATATGGTCCTTTGTTTAACTACAAATATGATCAAACTTTTTTCCTCTAAAAATTGATCATATATGCGTCGCATGATGGATTCAGGATTAAAAAGTTGTCGAAAACTTAGGTTGGAATCAAATTTTACTGACATAATTTTGTAAAGGACATAAAGTCACTATTTTAAAAGTAAATGACAAAAATATTCATTTGGCAAAACATGAGAGATGTTTTGAAGAATTTTCCCCCACAACTATGGCTTACAAGCTAGCAAGCATTTGGGTACATAATGATAAAGACAAGTTCATGTAAATCCTTATTGATGAACTAAGCATAAAGTAATGTAGCTTAAAAACATCTTTTCTCTGCCCATTTGAGCATCTATCGAATCATTGCTCATGTAAAAAGCTGACTGGCTCAACATATCTAGTTCACAGTGGTCAGTCAATTGATGTTATTTTGGACCATGTAACTCAGAATTTGTCATCCAAAGCTAGGCTAATTACAGTGGTTAAAGCATGACAACACGCCAAAACTCTTGGGTATCATTTATTCATGTAATTTAATTTCTTTTTGGGTGGTAAAGGCAAAGTGACTACGGAAAGGGAAGGATCCAATAGGAGCACAAGAAAACAAAGGGAGGCAGAATCCACCTCCAGCCCAGATTGGTTCATTACTACACTGGCTAAGCAAATTCCAGAAAAATCCTGGGAGGAACGCAAAATCCTATTTTTTAACAAGTTTGCCTATGTATCTCACTCATCTAAAGACAAGTAACTAAACTTAATGAAAGGGGAAACATTTCAAAAAAATTCTTTCGTTTCAGAGCAATCAATTGGAGTCGAATGATATATGTAGCATATTAAGATCAAGCTGATCGAACTCAGTTTGAATGCCTAAACCCGTTTACCTTATGCCATGCACCAGTGTGAACTTGCTTCAGTCGAACTCATATTTGACTTTGAGAAACTACTGTGACAATGCAATAATAAAATAGATCTTATTTCAAAATGTATCAAGTTTTTGTCCTGCCAAGTTAGCATTTGGTGTAGCTAGTTCATCCAAATTATAGAGATTGCCAATGGCTTTTGGGATTTCACCTGCCAACAAATCATGGCATCACAATGAAATTTAATAAAGGAAGTTTGCACCAATATTACTAAAGTAATTAACGACTGCCAGCAGCAATCTTTTTTATGTAAGTATTCCATGTAAATTATAAATTTAGTCTCAAAATCCTGTAAAACATAATCAAAATTTCTTATTGGGTTATGAGGATTGTGAACAACTTTCATGGGGCTATGATGGAATTTCAGTCTAAATTCATAATTAATGCGTTAACTTACATCAATTAGTCATGGACGACAATTGCCAGTTATAGCAAAGAACTTTAGAAATGTTGTTGCAAATTATGATTGAATAAAAGGAAGATTTTTTTTTTAAATTTTTGACAAAATAAAGAAGCAAGTTAAGAAATAAGAAAAATAAAACAATTTAGTTTGAAATGAATATAGATAACGTCAAGGATGCGGTCAAAACTAACGATACTTCAAGTAAAAAATTGACATAGTGCATGTCAAGGTAGAATTGTCTTTTTCAACCCAGACACACACACACAAAAGCAATTATTTGCAATGAACTTTTGAATGTTAAAATATATTAATACATATTACTATTCATAATATTAATACATATTACTATTAATACATATTGTATATATTATTATTCATTAAGACTAAAAAAAGGGAAAAAGAATAAATTAATTGATTCTCAATTGATACAATTCATAAAGTTGAGTGACTAGAGTAAACTAGACAAGGCCCAACCATTGGGGCCGAAACACAATAGGTTTCTCGAATATGTGTAGCCTAAATATTGGGTACTGAAGCCATCAAATCCTGAACAGATTTGTCGTTGAATTTTCTTGTTTATTAATTTTTGTGTTGTTAAATCAATATTCTTATCCTTGACCAACTCAAAAGTTTAGAACACTTATTTTTTAATTGTTGCATGACAAGACCAGTTTTGACAAAGGTGCAGAACATGTGCTTGTATATCTTGGCTCATATACGTGGAATGTAGAACTGCTACGGTATATCACGTTTGGAGGCTAAGGAGGGGGGAGTAAAAGGCAGATCAACCAAAGATCCAATTTCTGGATTATTATATGATGATTTTTAACTTTTCATATATAGAAAAGAAATATAGACTAGAAACGACATCTGTTATGTCAATGACACCAAAGGATATTAAATGAATGAAATTGGGGTATGGATGGAATATAATGAAATAAGTTATCATACTTGCATATCCATCATTTGAGTCTCCAACAATTATTCCAATAATTACATATCCGATTTGACCTATGGACGAATATGCAAGCATACGTTTCATGCTTGTTTGAGTAATAGCAATGAGATTTCCCAATATCATGCTAAGAATAGCTAGAATTTCCAGAAGAAGATGCCATCCGTTTGATGAGAAATAAAAAGGAATATCAAAAATTCGAGTGGCTGAAGCTGAAGCAGCTGCTTTCGAAGTAACAGAAAGAAAATGTTGCTTTGTTTATCTGGGATTGGAAAAATTAATATCAATTAGATCTATTGAAATATCCGCCTTTTGCTTTTAGTTTTCTGTTTTAAAGAATTCCTGTGAGTGAGCTTATAGGAATAATTTTATTTCGATGAACCAACTTGTTAGTTCCAAGCAACAAAGAATAATGAAGAAATAAAAATTATACAATTTCATTTTTTGTATATTCACCATGTACGAGGATCCCCGCTAAGCATCCATGGCTGAATGGTTAAAGCGCCCAACTCATAATTGGCGAATTCGTAGGTTCAATAAAATTTCCATTTATTTGTGATCTAGGCATAGGTAGCAATCCATTCTATAATTCTTCTCATTACCTCTCGCGAGAAAATAATCCCACTAAAGAAAAGAATTGTACAGTACGAAATAACATAAAAACAAATTTATAAAGAAACAAATCTATTCAATGAGCAAAAAAGGAGAGAGAGGGATTCGAACCCTCGATAGTTCTTTGTTCAAAACTATACCGATTTTCAAGACCGGGGCTATCAACCACTCAGCCATCTCTCCGAGAGACAATTTTTATTTTATTCCTCCGAATAGAATATGACCATAGGGTAGATTCCCCTTCTATTTCTTTACTTTTGGTAGGATAAAAACATATGTGGGTGGATTATTACAATTAGTAGTAGCATTATAGTAAGTATTCCAAGAAATACTGAGTCTGCTTTTTCGATTGTTCCCGATCCGTGGATAGAATACTGTATGTTTTTGGGGGGGGGGGAGGGCACGCATACACAAAATGGAATTCACAATCAAAAATGAATTTAACTTTAACAAAATTCTTCTGATAGATTAAATAATTCAATTTCTCTTTCTGACTCTGGTTTTGCGTAACCTAAATTACTAATTGAAAAAAAATACCTTTTTGATCACTCCAAATTGACACATTTTCAGAGGGAAAATCCTCACTAAGGGTTGAGTTGACAAGAGGAAATATCTGGTGAATCTTTAAAGTAATTCCTATAAAAAAATAAAAAGTACGAAAGAAAAGAATAAAATCAATGAGGGAAAAGGATATAGGCCATGCCATATTTTAATAAAATCATTAGCAAACATTCCGAAGAAGTAATTGATTGAAACCATCAACAGTAGTTCCACGGGCACTTCTCGGATTTCGAAACTGAAAATCCTCACTAAGGGATGAGTTGACAAGAGGAAATATCTAGTGAATCTTTAAAGTAATTCCTATAAAAAAAATAAAAAGTACCAAAGTTATTGCAAAGGATTTTAAAGATTTTAATCTATTAGTTTTTTATTCAACCCTTTAATTAAAATAACTTTTAACTAAAGGTCTTATCCCTACTCTTCTAAAAAAAGAGAAATTTTTTATTAATCTAACTTTGACAAATAGGTCGATGGGGAAATAAACCTCCCCATCTTAGAAATGAGAAAAAGAAAGGTAAACCTTTTACAAAGATTTGTCAACAAAATTTTTATTTTTTTGGTCAATAAAAAAGTATTAGGATTTTTAGAATAATTCAGTAATCAAAAAATTATTATTTTTAAAACTAAAAGAATGAACTTAATTTCAATATGATAAACTTTTGAAGTCTGCTACATTTGATAAACTTTTGAAGGATATTATGGAAGCAGTGTGCTTTTGTAGCAAGTAGTTGGTCAAGCTTTCCTAAAACACGTCAAAATTGGGAGATTGTGCTGAAGTAGGGTGTGGACTGAAAATGCGTGTCAGAATAGAAAGTAAAGGATAAATTGTAAGTAGTTAGGGGGTGTAATAGAGGTGTTAGCCAGAGTGTACAAACTTTCATTGCTGATTGATGCGACTGCCGAGAGCACAATCCGAACTGAGCACCGGGGGTGTGCTCGAACTGAGGAGAACCGAACTGGTACTAGCGAGGTGGTCTGAACTGACCTACAAAGAGATGAGTAGCAGGACTAGCTCTCTGTTGTGACTCCGACGTTCAAATCAGTTATGGCTGTCAATAAAGCAATGATATTAACTACTGTAAATGGCGTACCTTACTTTGTTCCTAGAAGTTTGTGTTGTATTTATAGAGCCCCTAGAAGTTGTTTCCTTGTAGAATTATGAGCCCTATTAGGGATGGACTCTTTCTTGGATCTTACCTCCAATCCGGTCCCGAAAGGCCAGGGAGCCTCAGTCCACTCGGCCCACCTTGCGAGGAGGCGGCAGCCTCGCCCGAACTGGCTGTCGTACCAGTTCGAACTGACATGTCATTCGTCCGAACTGACACGTGGCCTCGGTGGATTGGCTCCTCCACACTGATCAATAAAATTCCTTATTATTTGCCCAAAAAAATTAAGAAATTAGGCATGCATATATGTAGTCCAGACATTATCTGAGAAACTCTTCCCCTGTGGATATTGTAAAAAGTGCAATGAGTATGAAGACTCGCCATACTCTAAAAAATATTCTAATTATTTTGGGTTATCTCTATCTTACACCTTTCAATTATACCTCAATTTCCACTTAATTCCATTTTTAGTTAACAAAAATTGATAAACAAGGATTATCTTGCCTAAGGTTCCTCCACCAAAACTTAATTCCTTTGACAGTCATTCAATGTCACCTGACAATGAAAATCTTTGGGTATATTGACCAAGAAATGGGATGTGACGATCAAATCCAAATGTTCATGCTCATGCACTTTTAGGCTTCAGCTCATGAATTGGCATGGAACTGTTTATCAATTAACAAAATAGATCAGGCCGTTTTCCAAACAAAATAGATCAATTAACACCTTCAGCTTATATAACAAAAATAGATCATAAAAACATCTAAATACGTCCATGGATTCTGTTTCCAAACAAGGAGGGGATGGAACAGGCTGAATTTTTTTAATCCCCAATGTCAAAGGAATGTATGAATTAGATGGGGAATCTCCAACGTCAGAGAAATGCACAAATGAAATGTTCCCAAATCACCTACAATCCCGTGAAGAGCTCCAACAAAAGTAATTTTTTCAAAATAGAGCTATTTAACAAATGTTCCCCAGCTCAAGGAAATGGTACATCGTTATTGTTCACAATCTCCCACCATCGTCAACACCAATTACAAATTTGAGCTTCAGGTAACCTTTATAAAGTGTTATTAATTTCGATTAGGTAGTAATTGTTGGACATGAAACTACTTTGCTCTCTCTGTTCTGTGCAACTTTAAAATGTATTTTGAAATAAAATAAGGTTTTTTTAACGGGTGCCCCTAATCTACCATTTATATATGCATACTAACAATTACTACCATCACTTACATTTATACATTTTTCCTAATTAATCTCTTTGTATTTATATGATTTTCCCAATTAATCTTATATTTCTAAACATCTAACACATATCTTAATGAGTGCACTCATTGAGCACCCATTAGTCAGACCGATAAAATAAATACATGAATCTATATGCCGTATGCATGCTTTATATTTACAAATACATATGCGTATGTGTATCCTTATATGGTGATATATATCGACGATCAATTTGTTTCTCATTTATTTGCAAAAGTTGAAAAAGGGAAAGATGGATCAATAACAGAAAGTAAATCATCAACTTAATTGCTATATATGTATGTCAAACATAAACACCAAGTAAACTGCTTGGGCTTTCATAACATATAAATTGGGATTATGAACTTGAGGTCTCCACATCTGTAAACAAACTTATTGGTAAATACAACATATCTCATTCCTGTTTTCAACCTTAAGCATTTCAGCGGTGACAAAGTCAAGACAAAGATTCCCCAAATACATTTGCACCTCAGGACTCTGCAATGTATTTAGGAGAAAAACATAAGTACTACTTAAATGAATAGTAATCCTTGGAATAAGCTTTTGTTATACCATAAGATTGAAGAATAAGTTGCTACTGGAATATCTCATAAATAATGGTTAATACCTGCTTCAAGGAGCGATATCTTTAATAAACTGAAGTTTGATCTTCTGGAGCGCTCTTAGAATCTCTTTCATGTTTATTCTTTCCTCAGGAGCATATGTTGTACAACTTAAACCAAGTTGCAAGATAGATAATATGCATTCAATCTTCCTTTGTACCAGTCCATCTTCATGATGAAGTAAATCTACATCTATAATCTGAATTATTGAATCTGGTAAGCAATCTTGTACCCAACGCCTAAGGCTTAACTCTTCTGTAAACATCTCATCCTTGGGCTTTCTTTTCATAAATGCGTCCATCAATATAATCCCAAAGGTGTAAGCATCACTACTTGTTGAAACCAATCCTTCCAGTCCATATTCTAGCATCAAAGTTTGAAACTCATTGTTAAAGTCAAGTACAGGCATCAGTTCACCAACTTTATGCATTTTTTTCGAAGTTCTTATATTTCACATACCGTACTAGTTGTTGAAATTTGAAAGTTGAAACATTAATTTGAATGACATAAAAAATTCGAAATTGTAATCAAGAAAAGTCACCTAGGGCAATATATCCAAATGTGGCAAGAGTCTTTGTTTGTACCACAAACTCTTCATCTCCCAACAACTTTGCAATTCCAAAATCACAAACATGCCCAACCATGTCTTTATCCAGTAGAATATTGCTAGGCTTCAAATCACAGTGAACTATCGGAGTTGAATAACCATAATGGAGATATTCCAAACCACAAGCCACATCTATCATAACATCTAATCATTGCTTGATATTTAAGAAATGATGATTTGAATGTAGCCATTTCTCAAGGCATCCATTGGGCATATATTCAAGCACCAAAGCCTTAAAGTCAGGGCTAGAGCAAGCACTAATTGCTCTAGTTAAATTTCGATGACAAAGGCAGCTTAAGACTTCACATTCTCTATCAAAGCTTTTAAATTTCGAATACTTTTATGGCCCAAACCATCCCATTTTCACGAATTCCTTTGTAAACTGAACCAAAGCTCCCCGAGCCAAGTAAGTTACTCTCGCTGAATCCATTTGTTATTTGTCTAAGTTCATGCAAGGATGCCCTTTCAAATGTCGCCATGGGAAGCAAGTTCTGAGTCTGAGCTAGATTTTTCTCTCTTAACTTTAACCGCATTTCTGAGTCGGAGCTAGATTTTTCTTTCTTAACTTTAACCGCATCAAAAAAATTGAAATCACCATGGCTAAAATGACAGAACCTGATGCCAACAGAACAATCATGACTATCCTTTTTGTCCTTGATTCATGTTGAAATGTACTTGTACAAGGTTGGAGCCAAGGAGCGCCACACAATGCTTCATTTGAGAGAAAAGATAGGTTCGTGAAATTTGTGAATGGCCCTCCATGAGGAATTGGTCCTCTTAATCTATTGTAAGACACATTAAAGTGTAGGAGATCTGATAGTACCTGTAGTGAGCTGGGAATTTCACCTTCCAGATTGTTAAAAGATAGATCCAAATGCCGTAACTGTAGCATATTCTTCATGGAATTTGGTATCGATCCTTGTAACTTCTTGTGCTCCAAGGAGAGTTCTTGTAAATCCTGTAGTGCTCCAATGCTGCTAGGTATCTCACCCAAGTATTGATTATTTGAAAAGTTCAATGTGATTAATACCTTGAAGCTTCCAATTTCAGTGGGCAAAGAGCCAGTCAAATAATTTGCTGACATGTCCAGCTCCAAAATATCTCTTAGGATCCAAAAGCTTGCTGGTATGTTAGAACTTATATTGTTGGAATTGAGATAAACATATCTTAGTGTTCTAACATTTCCTAAACAAGAAGAAACCGTACCAGAGAGCTTATTTTTTGCCAGATTTAATCCTTCGAAGTTCAACAAATAACAAAGCTCACTTCGAATACCTCCTTGTATCTGATTGTCATTTAGATCTATCATCTGAAGCTTCAACAACCATTTGGTTGTAGTTGGAATTACTCCTGTCAAACTATTGAATGCAAAGCTCAGCACTATTAAGTTGATCAAATTACCAATCGAACTTGGAATTTCACTTATGATTCCACAACGAGTGGCAGAAATGGATTGGAGTGAGCTGGAAAGATTTCCAATAGACTTGGGAGTAAGCCATTCAGAGGATTCTCATCTAACCACAACCTTCTTAAACGTTTGCAGTTTGATAGGGACATGATGAAGCTCAACTCTTTGGATAGCGGGTCGCCAGAAAAATCATTTTGCCATATAGCAAACTGTTCCAGTAATCTCAAGTTTCCAAGAGAATGAGGAATTGCACCAGTAAAATGGTTCGTACTAAGTTCTAGCGTTCTGAGCCTAGAAGCATTTGAGATAGATGTTAGTATAGTTCCAGTAAATTCATTTCCCCAGAGGTAGAGTTCCTCAAGATTGGGTAAGAAAGCACCTATAGTTGATGGAAGCTCGCCTGATAAATCATTCTGCGCGACAGAAATTACTCGTACAGTTGAACTATTGAACAGTTTCAGCGGAATGGAACCTCTCAACCTATTGGACTCCAAGTTTAGTAGTTCCAACTTGCTAAGATTACCAACCTCTTGAGGTATTATACCTGACAAATGAAATTGGTTAGAAGAAAATGTGAAGATTGTTTGTTGTCCTACTTTTAGAATAGAAATGAGGAGTTATATTTTTGTATTTACGCCTATTAAAAATATTCTTAACTGTATCACTAGATAGTCTAATCAATAGGAATATTTGATTTTAAATATCTATACACTAGTATGAATACCATTAGTATTACTAGTGATAAAGGGCACACTCAATTTACATGCAATTTTTTAAAAATCACTTTTTATAGGGAAAAAATTGAAATAAAATTTTAATGAACGAAAAAACTTTGATCTTTTAAAAGCTTTTTTAATATTATTATAACGAATTTGGTAATTATAATGTTTGTGGTTGGTCATTAGTGAAAGTTTGTTGTGCTATTGGTTGACAATACATAGGCAACATGTTAATCAGATGATAAAAGTATTATTAGGTGATTGTGATGATAATGTTGAAAAATTTAAAAGTGACAAATATGATCTAATTAAATTTCAACTCTGGTTATTATGTCATCAATTCATTTGCATTAATTTTGTCTAATACCATTACAAATGCATTTTTTAAAATTTCTTTATGTTATACGCACAAATATAATGAACAATCATGCAACAACGTCATATCATTTCTCCTACAAATATTCCATCTCAACTAATTAATTAACCATTCGTTTACTCCCTCACAATTATTAATTTAATAATTAATAATTATTTCTCTTATGATTGGTTTAATTAATTGTACATATTAATTTACGGTCATTTTCATCCTACCCGTGATTGGTTTAATTGCCCTCGTCAACTGCTTTAACCACTAACTCTACCCACCATAACCAAAGCAGGACAACATTGCAAAACTTTTGTATCTCACATTTAAAGTCGAGTACCTAAATTTAACGAAAGAGGAAGCATATCAACATATTCAAGGGTAAAGATAGGAAAGCAAGTGGTATAATTCATTGACAATTTTGGAAATGGCAAAACATTTTGAGACAATGTTTCAAACAAATTCATGTCAAAATGTATCAAGTTTTTTACCTGTCACATTAGCATGCCCCATGCCTAGTTTCTCCAAATTATAGAGATTGCCAATGACTTTTGGAATTTCACCTGCCCAAAAATCACAGCATGATGATAAATATAATTAACAGCATGGCATAATTATATGTATATAACATATATGTATTTCGGAATTCTAAGGATCTTCAATCAAGTTTCAAATAGTATCATTGAAATTTCTCGTAAATATTGGCAAAATGACGATTACATACACTCCCAAATATTGGAGGTTATTTTGGTGGCAATCTCTATGCGTATGTTGATGGATTTTTAAATGTGTGCATAAATTAGAAATAAAATTGATATAAAATATAAATATGCATATCAAAATTAATTTTTTACATTTTCTTTCATAGACGGTAAAGCCAGGAAGTTTCAAATGTCCGAAAATTTTAAGGGGAAATTGCTCAAAACCCCCATGTGGCTTGAAAATATACTTTTAACATCCTTATGCTTTGGATTGAAAGGCAAGAGAGATGTAATCCATCAAAACCAATGGTTTTGTGCAAAAGACAACTCTACCCCATTAACTCTACCCCATTTGACAATTTTATTTCTTACATCAAACAAAATTGTGTGTTTGGCATAGTCATTAATCCCGGCCTAGACATCAACCCGGCAAGGCCATTGGTATAACAGGTTAGCGGCTTAACTATAGATTTACTGATCCAGGCGATGTTTCTAAAATATTGTACAATAAAATATTTTGATTACTAAAACATAGTATTTTAGATTTTATCGATTGAATTGGCGAAAATTATTGACTAGTTAACGATTTCCTTCCTCATTCAGTCCAACCACTAATCCAAAATCACTAAGTTGACCAATTGAACCATCGGATTAGGTGAGGTTAGGTTTAGTAACTCTGTGTTCGCCATGTTTTGAGTTTTTTATTTCCTAACTTTTGTCTTTATTTTGTTGAAAACAAAAACTTCTTTATTCAGATGAAGTTTGCACCACTACTTAAGTAGCTAGCGATTATCAGCAATAGTGAATGTGTGATGTAAATTTTTCATGCACTTATGAGTCTAGTTTCAAAATCCTTTAAAACCCAATGAAAATTTCTCATTGGGTTACGAAGGATTTTCTGTCTTAATTTGTACTCTACACAATAAACTTACATCAATTAGTCGTAGATGACAATTCCCGGCTATAACTACTTGCTTTATAATGTTGTTGCAAATTTTGGTTGATTAAGGAAGAATATTTTTCATTTTACATTTTTTGACGAAATAGAGATGAAAAAGTTGACGAATAAAAACATCAAAACATTGCAAACTAACAATTCAGTTTGAAATAAATAAGGGCAAACTCCATTTTACCCCCTTGTGGTTTAGCGTTTTTTCACATAACCCCCCTATGGTTTCAAAAGCTATACATAACCCCCTCATGGTTTGGATTAAAGTGTCAAAGTAACGGAAATGGTCACTCGTAACGGCGTCACCTAAAATGTCAAAAATACCCTTATGTAAGGTTGAAATTTATGTATTAACCAAGGGGGGTTATGTGTATATTTTGAAAAGCATAAGGGGGTTATATGGTAAAGTATTAAACCATAAGGGGGTTATATAGTAAAATATAAAAATCATAGGGGGTTAATGTGTCATGTATTTATAAGGGTAATTTCGACATTTTTAGAAGTTCCGTTACGAGGGACTATTTCTGTTACTTTGACACTTTAATCCAAACCATGAGGGGGTTATGTATAGCTTTTGAAACCATAGGGGGTTATGTGAAAAAA
This sequence comes from Coffea arabica, assembly GCF_036785885.1. Classification (NCBI taxonomy): domain Eukaryota; kingdom Viridiplantae; phylum Streptophyta; class Magnoliopsida; order Gentianales; family Rubiaceae; genus Coffea; species Coffea arabica. Next base: position 28,914,084 of record NC_092330.1, read on the forward strand.
TGCTAAACCACAGGGGGGTAAAGTGGAATTTACCCAATAAATAAAGATAACGCACAGAATGGGGCCAAAACTAGAAATACTTTCAAGTAAGAAACAAAACTAAGAAAAAAGGATGAATTTACGTTATGTATGTTAATCGAGTTGTCCTTTTGCACAAAGCTGTTAGTTTGTATGCATTTCATCATCTTAGCTTTCAATCTAAAGTGCAAAGGGTTTAGCTAGAGGTTAGAGTACCACACCCCATGGGGTTCTTGAGTAACGTCTCTAATTTTTAACTATTATTTACCTATGTGAAAGTATTCCAAACATCCCCATATAATCATTGATGAACAAAGAATGCAAAAAGAAGGGATCATTGCTTATATCCAGTCTACTTAAACATTAAGTTTGAACTTAATCTACTCAAACATTAAGTGTGTCTCCACACATACGCATCTAAACACACAACCCTACAAGCATTTAAATCTGCGATCAATTGGTGGTCGAAATACACAAGAATTTTTCAAAACAAAGTGAAGTTGGTAGCTTACCTGTCAGGTCAGTCCCACCCAAATGTATTTGTGTAAGCGTGGTTAGATTCCAAACTCCTTTTGGTATATACCCTCTGAATTTGTTGGAAGACAAGGATAAAACTTGGAGTCTTGAGCATTCTCCGATGGCTGATGGAATTTCACCTTCAAAGTTATTAAGTGATAAGCAAAGCCCTTGAAGTTGTGGGAGATAATTGCAGATGTGTGCTGGAAGGTAACCCGATAAGCTATTATTCGTAAAACCAATAATTTGCAATGAGGAGAGGTTAAACAAATCCCATGGCAGAGGGCCAACAAGTTGGTTATGTTGAATGTCCAAAACTGTCAATTTCGGTAGAGCGCTGAATTCTTCTGAAAGATTTCCAGTAAAAAAGTTGAAACCCAAACTGACGGTCTCTAACTTTGTGAAATTAGAGAGCCTGCCTGATATTGAACCTGAAAATCCGTTATCTCGGAAGGAGTATTGGAGTGCAGTTAAACCTCCCAACCATGACGGTGGCTCTCCCTCAAAGGCATTACCTTCCAAGTTGATGTACGTCAATCGGCGAGATAGCTCGGTTGGAAGATGTTCATGAAAGCTGTTATTCATAACATTCAACCTGACGAGAAAAGAAAGATTTCCCAGTTGTGGAGGTATGGTTCCCACAATTCCCATGTAAGAAAGGTCAATGGCTGCGACTCTGTGATGACGAGCATTACAAGTGATTCCAATCCAGTTGCAAAGAGAGGAAGAAGTGGACCAGTTGGTTGGGATAATCCTTTGAGGATCGAAAATGGTGGCTTTGAAGGCACGAAGTGCATTCAGATCACTAGCACTGTTGTTATGGTTATTGGCAATACTTATGCTAGCTGAGCTAGTTGTGACAAAATGCAACGCTATGGCACCGAGGACAAGAAAATAAGTTCTCTGCATTGCTTATAGAGGTAAATAAAACTTGAGGAATGCCAAACAATTAATAAAACATGAGCATAAATTGTGACTTATATAGGCATATACTTGTGGTTCAGTTAAAATTTTTCCACAACGTATTGTAGTTGTGTTTCCATTGTAAAACTGGATTACTAGGTTGAAGAATTTTAGATATAAACGTTGAAAATAGGTTGCCGATTATGTGTTTACACATGTGAATTGGTAAATTGCTGTTCTCATTACAGTATCCTTCTCCCAAGTATTAAAAACACACCTAATTACTTCCCAAAATTTACAAATCCTCATTTATCATCCTGTCCTATTTTTAGTTACATTCTCAAAGGTAACCTTCTTGGGTCCCTGATTGGCCCTCGAGATTTCCTTAGACTAGCTTTTTATGTATTTGCTTTGACTTTAACTGTTGAGTGTTTTGTAGAGTAATTGACGTAACAAGCAATGTCAAGGTCATAGTTATAAAATCTGGCCCGATCCAGCAGTCGAATCGGTCAATCCGGTGAGCCCATCATAGGACCGGATCAAGTCACTAATTAGATTGTTCCAACAAAAAACCCATTGACTAATTAATGACTCAGCAATTTAACCAGTGATTGGAAAAAAATCACTGGTTGAACCGTTGGTTGAACCACTAACTTAAAATTTTTATAATTTAAGATATATTATTATATTATATAATATAATTAATATACAACCCACAGTTAACCATCAACCCGGTGACTCGATCATTTCTCCGGGAAGAGTTTTGGGTCAGATTTCATAACTATGGTTCAAATTTCCTTAGACTAGCTTTTTTATGTAATTGGTTCAATTTTTGCTGTTGAGTGTTGTAGAGTAATTGATGTTACATGCAATTGCGCTGCTTTAGCATTCTATGTGGCAAAATTGAATTTTGAGTATAACAATGTTCCAAGAATGATGAAAATGATACTACTCCAAGCCAAGCTAAAATTATTAAGTGTCTGAAAATTTCTATATAAAAATAAATTGAAGTATAAAAGAAGAGAAGATGTAGAGTAAGTGTCCTATTCTTCTATGGGCCTGTACCAGTCTAAGGCATTCATTGCCTCACTAAGACCCACCACAATTATGTCTGACCTTTAAGGTATTTTTTTTTTGGTCAATTGCCATCCCTACTCTTACTCCTACTCCTACTCTAACTAGGTGGGAGGTTCAACTGAGCCTACGGGGGACTGATGGGAACAGAACCACCATCGGACTAGACGGGTGCACTACACACCCCTCTGGATTTGAAGCAGAGCTACAAGAGTGGTATTTTGGTGGCTCCCACCCCACCAAAGCCTTAAGGGCTTGGTGGTGGCCGCCAGCCCAAGGTCAGCCGGGTGCGCTAAGGCATTCATTGTGTGGAAATACAAGTTTTGGTCAAGAACTCTCCAGTCCAAGTCCTTATGCTCCAGAGTCAAGAATTGGATCTATTCACTCATTTCCGTGTGTTTGCTTCCAACCAAGATGGAAAAAAATTCACTTTTCGTCCCTAAACTTTGAAGTAGGGACATATTTCATCCCCAAACTTTTAGATGCACCACATTTAGTACATGAATTAATTATTTTTTGCCACATTTAATCTAAAATGGTAAATTGCTTTATTTGGATGGAGAAAGTCAGGTGTTTGGCACGTGGCCATTAAATAAAAATAATTTTTCAGTTAAAATCAACGGCCACGTCAGCTTTCTCCATTCAAATTGAATATTTTACCCTTTTTGGACTAAATATGGCCCAAAATAATTAATTCATGTACTAAATATGATGCGTCTAAAAGTTTGGAGACGAAATGTGTCCCTAACTCAAAGTATAAGGATGAAAAGTGAATTTTTCCCAACCAAGATGGATGCCAACCCAACGAAAGAAGATATTAGTGTAGTCTCTCTACATGAATGGAAGGCAGTTGACTGGAAATTCTTGTGTGAATCTAGTCTATGGTATAAGGGGGTTAATTATGTTTATCTTCTCGTTAAATAACAAAAAATGAACCTGTCGGTTGACCAATCTGCATTTATCCCTCTAAGTAGTGATGGTGTTCAAACCAAACTCATGAAATGAAATAAAGGAAAAAATACAGTGTTAATCCTCAATATTTGGCTCGTGTGCCAAACTGTCCCTAATGTTTCAATTAAAACAAATTTGGTCCCCAAATATGCTATTAACAAACTTTTCTCAGTTTTAAAATTTTCCTTATACCCTGACTACTACGGTGAAGTGTCCTTGATATTTTTTTTTTGGGGGGGGGAGGGGGGAACCAAGCTCAATTAAATATGGCTAATTATCCTACAATTGGGAGTAAACATATATATCTCCATGTTTACTAACTTTTTCCGAAACATTAGACAATTTACCGTCTTCATCTAAAACATTTAGAAGTAAATAAATATATAAGGAAGAGCCGACGCTCTGAGATTATCAAGATGAAAAGTTTTAATGATTATGTTCTTAAATATTGAATTACTTTCAATACTCGAGTAAATTTTACTTGATCAAGACAAAGGATCCTTATATTCTTTTGACTTATAGTAATTTGATTAGATGGGAGAGAGCTCCACCTAAAGCCAAATATGCACATAGTGCTAAACCTAGATGTCTAGTTTATACGTTACCCGAGTAAGTATCCTCTAAGCAAAATGGGAGAGAATTATTGACTTCGAAGTCTGAAGCGTTATTCCTACGGGGGTGCTCCATAGCGGTATCCTTTTCCCCATGGTCAGGAGCCCAAATTGGACTTGGCCCTTTCTCATCACCTTCTGTTGTTCCTTTAGAACTTGATATGCACGATCAACCTGTAAAACGAAAGTCAAAGAAAGAGGAGTAGAGTAATTGTGGTTAGGTGAGGCGCGGACTAGGTCGCTCTTTTAAGACGATTCGCGCCCCTCTCGGGATTATGCTCAATGTAGAAGGTTGATGGCATGTTCCCTCTAGGATACAACAGCCCAGCCTATGTCGTTGCTTCTACTATCTACACAATTTAGAGAAGATAAGGCTCTTCTCAACACCTAACTAATGCCCAATAGAAGTGAGAGGAAGATCGTTTTTTGAGATAGCAGGAAAAGTGTGTCAAACTTGGTTGATAGTGGCCTCTATTTATAGGCTAAAATTTTAGGAGTATTAGAATACCACCATTAAATGGAATAAATGTGTCATATTTTTCAGTTACAAAATTTGAAAAGGTCTAGGTCATTGTATAATAGTCAAAATTTAATAAATCAATTCTTAAAACCTAATCATTACATAGGTTACAAAAACAAGACATAAATCTCATAAGTTACATTTTTAATGGTGATCTTGTAACTGAAAATTCATTTCAAAATTTGTAACTCATTGCATTTGAATTCAAAATAAGCATGTGAATAAATTCAAAATAATAATGATATTTTTATTAAAATATCCAACAATCCCCCACTTATTTTAATAAAAATAGTTTGGGCATATAGTGAGAACATCATGCCTTATGAAAGTGGCAATGCCTTTAAACTTCCACTTAGTGTTTCAGTTTTCCCGTATTAGAATCATAGTGGACTTAGCCTTTAAACTATGATTACTTGAGGATACGTAGAAAACTTAACACACATGACATTCTAGGTGTTCTTAACCGAGCTTTTCAAGCTAGTACATTATGGCCATGTACTTTACCCCAGTGTTCATGAGTGCTCTAGAGAATTAGCCCAAATTCTCATAAGGGCGGCCACACCCTTACACTCATATAGGTGAGTCTATCCAGGATGTTTCTGTGACTAACACATCTCACCCATAAGGGCTATAGAACTTATTAAGAGATTAGTTCTCAACCTCTCATATTCGTCACAGAATTACATGCATAGCATTATATGATTGGACTAAAAATTTGCACGTATCACAACAAGCGACTCTATGATTCGTCTGTCTCCAGCCTAGTTCTTGGGATCTCCAGTCCCTAGGTGGTTGTATCCTCATAGGTAGTTTTTACATTTTTGGGCTTTAATCCAATCTCTCTTGATGCTTTCCAGATCTTTTCTCTAGCCAAAGCTTTTGTAAGTTGATCGGCAAGATTATCGCCCGATCTCACAAAATCAATGGTTAATGAACCATTATTTAAATATGATCTCACAGTACTGTATTTTCTCCTTATAGATCTGGATTTTCCATTATAATATTTATTGTGAACTCTGCCAATAGCAGTGGTACTATCACAATGTATTAAAACAGGAGGTATCGGCTTATTCCACATTGGAATTTCAGATAGTAAATCATGTAACCAAGCTGCTTCTTCACATGCAGAAGCAAGAGCAATTAACTCTGCTTCTATGGTGGACTTTGCGATTATGTGTTGCTTTTTGGATCGCCAACAAATGGCTCCACCTCCCAATGTAAATAAATAACCAGTATTGGACAAAGAATCACTAGATTGTGAACTCCAATCTGCATACTAAAACCTTCAAGTACAGCAGGATATTTTTTATAAAATAGACCATAATCTAAAGTTCTCTTAAGATATCTCATGATTCTATGAATTGCATTCCAATGTGTAGAGTTGGGTTTACTAGTAAACCTACTAAGTACACCAACCGCATATGCAATATCAGGTCTAGTACAATCAGTTGCATATCTCAAACTACCAATTATACTAGCATACTCTTTTTAATTTATTACATCAGAATCATTTTTAGTAGGAAATAAACACACATGAGAGTCAAAGGGTGTACAAACTGGTTTACAATCAAAATAATTATATTTTTTAAATATTTTTTCAATATAGTGAGATTGATCAATAAAAATTCCTTCTGAATTTTTTGTAATTTTCATACCAAGTATGACATTAGGTTCGCCTAAGTCTTTCATTTCGAAATTACTTTTAAGTAATGCTTTTGTAACCTCAATTACTCGCATATTAGTCCCAAATATCAATAAATCATCAACATATAAACAAATTATCACATGAGAGTCTTCAAATGATTTATAATAAATGCACTTATCACTTTCATTTGACCTAAAGCCATTAGTCAATACACATTGATCGAATTTTTCATACCATTGTTTAGGTGCTTGTTTAAGTCCATATAAAGATTTATTCAATTTACAAACTTTATTTTCTAAACCAGGTTGAATAAATCCTTCGGGTTGATCCATATAAATCTCTTCATTTAAATCACCATTAAGAAAAGCTATTTTTACATCCATTTGATGTATTTTTAATTCATGAATTGCTGCTATAGCTATTAAAAGTCATATAGAAGTCACTCTTGTAACTGGTGAAAAAGTATCAAAGAAATCTATCTCTCCTTTTTGCTTAAAACCCTTTGCAACAAGCCTGGCTTTATATTTATCTATAGTGACGACCTGAAATGTCGTCACTAAATAGTTGTCATTAGTGACAACAATCCGGAAGTGTTTTATTGACGAATTGACCTTTTGTCAAAAATGCTCTACTTAAGGTCGTCACTAAAAAGCACCGAAAGCCATTGTATATAACTATTTTACTGATAACAATTGTCGTCACAAATGTAGCTTAGATTTAGTGACAGTCTCTGTTGTGACAAGGAGTTTTTATTTTCTATTTTGTGACAACTTTTTTTTGTCATTAGATAATTTCTCAATAGCTTAATAGTCATAATTTGGCCTGTAATCATTGCTAAATCATTGATTTTAAACAAACCATACAAATAAACATGAACGATTGATAACCAAAAGTATTTGCATTAGATTACATGGTAATAATATAGCATTCTCAAATGCCAAATTCAAGTGTACATTACCCAACTAATGCCTACAAAAATAACATTTGTCCAAAATATCACTTGTACATAAGGTACAAGTACAAAAGCAATCACAGTTTAAGAAATTGAAAAACATCTAAATGAACCACTCCATGAGCAAAAGGCAATTTTGTCTTCAACGTTCTTCAACCATAACCATAGATATCTTCCAAAAGCTAGTATGAATAGCATTTATCTGTCATAAAAGAGTAAAAGAAGTAGGTAAGGGGAGGAGTACAATAATAAAGAACAAGTAATGAGACTTAGATTATTAAGACAAAAATTACAATTCATTAAGAATCTCATATAATTTGGGCCCACATATTACAGCACCAGCAAGAAATTAGAAATCACAGTCCAATCTATACAAATACAACACTGCATAAGCTGAACTAAAGAGCTCTCTAAAACAGTTTTTTTTTTAATTTTCTTTCTTCTTCTTTAAATAGCTCAACTTATTGAACAATTAAATTGGACTCCCACAGTAATTATTGTTTAATCTTTATGCTTTTGGTTGTTTATATATTAAAACACAGAAACCAACTTATTGTACGAGGTGTGAATACAGGAGGTACTAGCCCTCTTTGATTTTAGGAGTTTATGCTTCATAAATCATGAGAGAAACGATGCCTCTGTAGGATTAAACTGTGCAAAGAGAATGAGTTATTTGCCTCACAATGTGAAAGTGAAGACCATCTAAACAGGTGAAACCAATCAAAGTTCACAAACGCCCCCTTTGCATTATATTCATTTCTTTCAAGTCACTACATAGGCAAAAAGAAGATTGCTATTCATGCATGGTCTGTCGCTTGTACTTGGAAATAATATACTATTGCAGATGAACAATCAGATTTTTACCTCTCTATTGATAAACTAACAGCACTATATACATGATACCTAGATATTTCCCAAAGAATAAGTTCAGATAACAATGATGCATAACATCAGCCCCAAAAAATCAAGTCGTCAATAAAACACTTCCAGATTGTTGTCACTAATGACAACTATTTAGTGACGACCTGAAATGTCGTCACTAAATAGTTGTCATTAGTGACAACAATCCGGAAGTGTTTTATTGACGAATTGACCTTTTGTCAAAAATGCTCTACTTAAGGTCGTCACTAAAAAGCACCGAAAGCCATTGTATATAACTATTTTACTGATAACAATTGTCGTCACAAATGTAGCTTAGATTTAGTGACAGTCTCTGTTGTGACAAGGAGTTTTTATTTTCTATTTTGTGACAACTTTTTTTTGTCATTAGATAATTTCTCAATAGCTTAATAGTCATAATTTGGCCTGTAATCATTGCTAAATCATTGATTTTAAACAAACCATACAAATAAACATGAACGATTGATAACCAAAAGTATTTGCATTAGATTACATGGTAATAATATAGCATTCTCAAATGCCAAATTCAAGTGTACATTACCCAACTAATGCCTACAAAAATAACATTTGTCCAAAATATCACTTGTACATAAGGTACAAGTACAAAAGCAATCACAGTTTAAGAAATTGAAAAACATCTAAATGAACCACTCCATGAGCAAAAGGCAATTTTGTCTTCAACGTTCTTCAACCATAACCATAGATATCTTCCAAAAGCTAGTATGAATAGCATTTATCTGTCATAAAAGAGTAAAAGAAGTAGGTAAGGGGAGGAGTACAATAATAAAGAACAAGTAATGAGACTTAGATTATTAAGACAAAAATTACAATTCATTAAGAATCTCATATAATTTGGGCCCACATATTACAGCACCAGCAAGAAATTAGAAATCACAGTCCAATCTATACAAATACAACACTGCATAAGCTGAACTAAAGAGCTCTCTAAAACAGTTTTTTTTTTAATTTTCTTTCTTCTTCTTTAAATAGCTCAACTTATTGAACAATTAAATTGGACTCCCACAGTAATTATTGTTTAATCTTTATGCTTTTGGTTGTTTATATATTAAAACACAGAAAGCAACTTATTGTACGAGGTGTGAATACAGGAGGTACTAGCCCTCTTTGATTTTAGGAGTTTATGCTTCATAAATCATGAGAGAAACGATGCCTCTGTAGGATTAAACTGTGCAAAGAGAATGAGTTATTTGCCTCACAATGTGAAAGTGAAGACCATCTAAACAGGTGAAACCAATCAAAGTTCACAAACGCCCCCTTTGCATTATATTCATTTCTTTCAAGTCACTACATAGGCAAAAAGAAGATTGCTATTCATGCATGGTCTGTCGCTTGTACTTGGAAATAATATACTATTGCAGATGAACAATCAGATTTTTACCTCTCTATTGATAAACTAACAGCACTATATACATGATACCTAGATATTTCCCAAAGAATAAGTTCAGATAACAATGATGCATAACATCAGCCCCAAAAAATCAAGTCGTCAATAAAACACTTCCAGATTGTTGTCACTAATGACAACTATTTAGTGACGACCTGAAATGTCGTCACTAAATAGTTGTCATTAGTGACAACAATCCGGAAGTGTTTTATTGACGAATTGACCTTTTGTCAAAAATGCTCTACTTAAGGTCGTCACTAAAAAGCACCGAAAGCCATTGTATATAACTATTTTACTGATAACAATTGTCGTCACAAATGTAGCTTAGATTTAGTGACAGTCTCTGTTGTGACAAGGAGTTTTTATTTTCTATTTTGTGACAACTTTTTTTTGTCATTAGATAATTTCTCAATAGCTTAATAGTCATAATTTGGCCTGTAATCATTGCTAAATCATTGATTTTAAACAAACCATACAAATAAACATGAACGATTGATAACCAAAAGTATTTGCATTAGATTACATGGTAATAATATAGCATTCTCAAATGCCAAATTCAAGTGTACATTACCCAACTAATGCCTACAAAAATAACATTTGTCCAAAATATCACTTGTACATAAGGTACAAGTACAAAAGCAATCACAGTTTAAGAAATTGAAAAACATCTAAATGAACCACTCCATGAGCAAAAGGCAATTTTGTCTTCAACGTTCTTCAACCATAACCATAGATATCTTCCAAAAGCTAGTATGAATAGCATTTATCTGTCATAAAAGAGTAAAAGAAGTAGGTAAGGGGAGGAGTACAATAATAAAGAACAAGTAATGAGACTTAGATTATTAAGACAAAAATTACAATTCATTAAGAATCTCATATAATTTGGGCCCACATATTACAGCACCAGCAAGAAATTAGAAATCACAGTCCAATCTATACAAATACAACACTGCATAAGCTGAACTAAAGAGCTCTCTAAAACAGTTTTTTTTTTAATTTTCTTTCTTCTTCTTTAAATAGCTCAACTTATTGAACAATTAAATTGGACTCCCACAGTAATTATTGTTTAATCTTTATGCTTTTGGTTGTTTATATATTAAAACACAGAAAGCAACTTATTGTACGAGGTGTGAATACAGGAGGTACTAGCCCTCTTTGATTTTAGGAGTTTATGCTTCATAAATCATGAGAGAAACGATGCCTCTGTAGGATTAAACTGTGCAAAGAGAATGAGTTATTTGCCTCACAATGTGAAAGTGAAGACCATCTAAACAGGTGAAACCAATCAAAGTTCACAAACGCCCCCTTTGCATTATATTCATTTCTTTCAAGTCACTACATAGGCAAAAAGAAGATTGCTATTCATGCATGGTCTGTCGCTTGTACTTGGAAATAATATACTATTGCAGATGAACAATCAGATTTTTACCTCTCTATTGATAAACTAACAGCACTATATACATGATACCTAGATATTTCCCAAAGAATAAGTTCAGATAACAATGATGCATAACATCAGCCCCAAAAAATGTTATGACACAACCATCAGCCCCATAACCATAACCATAAACTACACAACCATAATAAAAAATAGTCCACAATTTGTCTATGCTCCCTAAATTTTGCTTTTCAAGAATTTGTCTATGCTCCCTAAATTTGTAGTAGTAGAAGTAGTTATATATTCTATCAAATGACTTTAATTACAAGCAATGAAGAACATATTATAGAACACGACATAGATTTAGCATTAAAGTATATTATTACCTCATGTAATCATCTACTTCTTCACAATTTTTCAAGATGAACAGGTGTATTCTTTGCAATTCAACCTCACTTAGATAACCAATCAGTGCTGCCCCAAAGGGCCGAGCCAAGCTAGAAAATATAGATAATTTTCCAGCAGCTTCGTGTTTCTCCATATTTCGTTCCGTTTGATTAAACCTGGTCGGAACATCATGCAAATACCTGGAAATGAATGTAAGACATTCATCATCCAAGTAGCGCTCAGCTATACAGCTTTCAGGTCGTGCCCTATTATACACATAGCCTTTGTATTGACCCATTTTTCTATCCAAAAAAAATTCAGCCCGAGTTGTTAGAAAATAAGAAAATTGAAGGTAAATCAAATAGGCATTATTAAAAATAAGAGGCATGTACCTCTCAAATGGAAACATCCACCGGTATTGGGCTGGTCCAGCAATCTTGGATTCAGTGGGTAAATTGACCATTAAATGGATCATTACATCAAAGAAATTTGGAGGAAAAATTTTCTCAAGTTTGCATAGTATTAAAATAATATTTTTTTCCTGCATTTCCAGCTCATCTAGATAGAGAGTTCGAGAACAAATTTTTCGAAAAAAAATTGCTGATCTCTACTAAAATCTGAGATACATCTTTTGACAGCATTCCTCTAGTTGCTAGTGGAAGAAGTCGTTGTATGAACACATAGTAGTCATGACTCTTCATTCCTAAAAGTTGACACTCCTTGGTCTTCACACACCGAGGAATGTTTGAAGCAAAGCCATCCGGGAACTTGATAGTGCTCAAAAACTGGCAGAAATTCTTTTTCTCTAGGCGTGATAAAGTGTAACATGCAGGTGGCATAACTTTAGATGTGCCACCTCCCGGTTGTAGATACAACTCTTCCCTTAATCCCATTTCTTTTAAATCCTCCCTAGCCTGCCATGTGTCCTTAGTTCTCGAAGGGATATTCATTAATGTACCTACCAAAGATTCACATACATTCTTGACAATGTGCATAATATCCAAATTATGTCTAATTTTATTGGTACTCCAATATGGAAGTTCAAAGAATATGCTCATCTTCTTCCAATTTGAACTGTTCTGCACGCGTTTTCTTTTCTTCTGTTGCAGCAAATCAGGTGCCTTGCCAAACTCAACTTGCTCAATACGAAGAAGTTGTTGGAGGACTTCCTCACCTGATAGGGTCCTAGGAGGCTGTCTATGTTCTCTTTCTTCATTAAATTGCTTTTTTTCTCGACGCCATTTATGATCAATAGGCAGAAAACGGCGATGGCCCATGTAACAACATTTGTGACCATTATTAAGATATAGACTAGTCGTCTCATCTAAGCACACAGGACATGCCTTGTACCCTTTTGTACTCCATCCCGACAAATAGCCATATGCTGGAAAATCGTTTATTGTCCACAAAAGTGCTGCACGTAACATGAACTTCTCCTCCTTGAAGGCATCATATGTCTCCACACCAGTGGCAAATAACTCTTTTAACTCATCAACTAGTGGTCTAAAGAATATGTCAATGTCATTTCCAGGTGCTTTGGGACCAGGAATAATCATTGATAGGAAAAAAAATGGATCTTTTAAGCATTTCCAAGGAGGTAGATTGTAAGGAACAAGGATAACAGGCCATATACTGTATGAATTGCTCATGGTTCCAAAGGGATTAAAGCCATCACTAGCAAGTCCTAGCCTCACATTTCTAGGATCTTCAGCGAAGGACTTGTGATTTCTATCAAAATCCTTCCAAGCTAATGAATCAGCAGGGTGTCGCATCATGTTCTCATTATCTACACGTCTCTCCTTATGCCACCTCATATCCCGAGCAATCTCTTTGTTCACAAGCAGTTTTTGCAGCCTTGGTTTTAATGGAAAATAACCCAACACCTTTCTAGGTATTTTGGAATTTGGAGATTTATACCGCGGTGCTTTACATTTTTCATTTGGACAATGATCAAGGCCTTTATTTTCATTCCAAAAAAGTGCGCAATCATTTTCACAGGCGTGGATCTTTTCACACTTCAGCCCCAACTCACGGATGAAATTTTTTGCCTCGTAATATGAACTGGGAATCAAAGCTGTAGGAAATACTTGATGCAAGAACTTCAGCAACATATCAGTAGATTTACAAGTCCACCAATTCATTGTTTTCAAGTGGAGGATATGGACAATAAACGAGAGTTTTGAATACTTTTCACAGCCCGGGTATAGAGATTTTTCAGCCTCCGATAATAATCTGAGAAACCTACTTGCTTCTCCTTCTTTCTCGGTACAAGCACCCGTATCAAGTTCCGGTGAATGTCTCCAACTCTCACCAAAGTTAACAACTCCTACATCATTTAACAGCTCCTCCATACTGTCAAAGTCACTATCGTTGTCATTTATTTCTATGTCATCATTCTCATCATCAGATTCAAACCCTTCGCCATGATATATCCACCTAGTATAACTATCAACAATTCCTCGACACAAGTGATTGGCCATGACTTCCTTAGTTTGATCCTCAAAATTATTGCATACTTTGCAAGGGCATGGCAGTTTACAATTAGGATCCTTGCCTAGAAAAGCAAACTTAATAAATTCATCAACTCCATCTAAATACTTGGGGTCTAGGTAGTTCTTAATAGACATCCAACTCCTGTCCATATTGTTGCAGCCCTTTATCCTACCATAAAGAATATGACCGCCACATTAGATAGAAAACAAATGCAATGCAATATGAACTAAATTTAAACTCCTCAAATACCAGCAATGGGATCCAAGGTGTAAAACACATTTTTAGCAAAAATCAACCATCTCAAGTACAAATGCATTAGTAAGGCAACAAACTAAATAGAATCTGCAGCCACAGTATACATGCAAAAGTTTGGCAAACAAAAGATAAAGCCATAATATGAATAATCAATTTCATAGGCTGATTTTGCTAGCTAACAGCACACTACATGTTCAAAAAACATAGGATCAGGCATCATATATTTGTAAAGGGAAGATGCCCAACGCAGAAATAATAGAAGAGTAAAGCACAAATATAAATTTCAAGCCTAAATAATGGTAAGAAGGAACAGTACCTGAAACTCAGACCACTCAATTGGTTTCCTTTTCCTACCAAGAACAGGAGCTATTTGCAATCTTAGCACCGCTCCAGATGCAGCAGTATGTGCCTTTACAAGAACCTCCTTATATCTGGTCTGAAATGCAACTGGAAGAAAACGTCCAGTGCTTTTCTTACCAACCCTGTTTATCAAGAATATCCCCAATTATATGGTAAGCCACTAATGTAAGGACTTGAATACAAGGCATAGACCTTCTCCACCAGCCTCTTTAACATCCATTAAAGATAAATTTAGCATCTCCTTTTAACAAACTTAGAATCTGGAGTATCTTGAGGAAAAAGGGGACTTTGAGCATAATCAATTTACTAACAAGAAAGACAGGTTTTCAAATTGCTCATATCTTTTAAGGAATACGTGACTTTGAACTAAATATGAGAACATCCAATTCCAGGTTAGTGAAAGTCCTTAAAGCTTCCACTGATGGCTATGCGCTTTACAATTAGCATGAAATTGACTCATCACAGTTCCTAATGTCCTACCTGAGCTCGGTCAAGTAAATTGAAAAACAAACCATAGCTAAATGAAATTGTAGTCACCGGCTAAGATCAGAAAGTCATTTAGTGATGTGATAATATGTAGGACAGCCTGGATTAAAAATATTGTAGAATATGTATATCTAATATCTCCATAGAGTGGTTTAATAGTCTAGTGCCACTTAAATGTTAGAGTAATCAAACGAGGACCATTTATTCAAAAGCAAAACGTTAAACTTATTGTAGAAAAATTAGATTGTTAGCTTATCTATTTCTTCAGTGATTTTTAGAAAAGAACAAAAATTAGATTGCTGGTTCATTTTTTTTCTTGATCATCCTAACTGGTATTTTTGGGAAAAGAATAAATATATACACTGTTTAACATGCATACTTCTGAGAATTATACTTGAATAAAATATGACCGATTTGACTTTATCAATTTGTCAACTAAATCCATAGCTTATGCTCCACTTCGGAGGATTAATGCTGTACATAATCAATATAACTATGCTACTTATTAAGCCATCAAAAGTGCAGATTTCAGATATAGGGTGTTAATTTAACCCTTCGATCCCTATATACAAAAACCAGAATTTTCTTTTTAAAAAAACAATACCAGAATTTATTGCAATGCAACTGAAAATATTAGACAAAATATGTAAGTGCCCGGTGCAACCCAATGAGTACAAACAAATTCACAATGATGCACAAAGATATATCAAATTTAAGCACAATAAAGAAAATTTAATTAAAGAGAAAAGATAAGAAATGCAAACCAAATATCAATCCAATAGCCTCTTCAATTGATGGCGATGCTAACCAAGATGTACAAGTGAAGGCTCACTCCTTCCTCACCCCAAACACACTTTGGTTGAGCCAAGGAGTTTTACAACAATTCTAGTTAACCCTCAACAACCTACACTTGAAAGATCACTCACCCAATTAAGAACTATTTTATACAAATGAGGCAACCTTCACCAAGGTTTTACCACTCCAAGTGATTGGTTCACCTTCACCAAGGTTTTACTACTCCAAGAGAGTAACCTTCACTTGAGCAACCTCACAACCCAACTTCCCCAACCCCTTATACAACCAACAAAGAATCTTTCTACTCAAAAATCTCACTTGTAAGCTTGTATTTTATGTTGGCAAAAGTCTCTAGTCTTCTTGTGCTTTGGGGTTTTTATAGAAGGTGAGAAATGGCTCCAAAAGACTCTCCAACGGTCAAATATTAATTGCTGTCAAAACTAGCCGTTGGCCTGTCGGACGTCCGACAGGTGCCTGTCGGACGTCCGAACCACCTGTCGGACGTCCGAACCCTGCGTCCGAACGTAGGCAGAGAGTCATCAAATCTTTGCGAAATTTCTCGGACGTCCGATGCGATCGATGTGCGTCCGAGGCGTGCGTCCGATCCTTCCGGACGTCCGATGCTTCCTCACGAGCGTCCGACAGAGTTTCCTTCTTGATGTTCTTCATCCTTTCGGACGTCCGATAGTTTCCTTTTGGCCGTCCGACATGAGTGACCTGATTTTGCTTCTTCATTTGGTTGGTTTTCTTTCCTTGACACCATTGAACCTGATTCTAACAAATTTCTCACATAAAAACATTAGACCAAATCTACATTTTGGTTTGTTAATCATCAAAACCAAGGATTGATCGACCAAGGTCAACAAAATAGACCCACTGAGACTAGAGTCTTGGTTGCTGCTAATTCACAAGAACTGGGCAGTGGACATAAATGATTCCTTCATCCATTCCCTCAATTTTTGTCCCCTTTCATGGCAACCTTATCGGATAAGGGGATATATACGCAAGAAAACGAAAAGATTTTGGTCACGGTTACACCTAACTCTCAACCAAGACATGTATTACGTAATTAGCAATAGGGCCACAAAAATTTAATATATCAGTATTTCCAACGACAGCAAACCAAAACCATGGAAGCTCAAAACTTCGCTTACTGGGTAAGCCTACAAAAATTAATTGCGCTGTCAATGAAATAACCTTGAACTACTCACCTAATTGGCCAGTTATTTAAACAAAACTCGATCCCTTCTCTCGGAATGCCCAACATAGGCAAAATCCTTCCAATTTTCAACAATTCTGTCTCCCCCCTCTTTAATGCATTCCAGAAAATAAGGAGCACCGGCTCCTCGGACCATCCTAAACTACCCTAACCTGTGGTCAGATAACCCAAAATATTGAAGCTAAAACAAGTAGCTACACAACTTAATCCAGGCGACTCAGTAGCAATAACAAAAAGGATCTTACATATTAGGGATTTGGAAAAATTGGGAAAAATGTATAGGAGAGAGAAAAACGAACCTTTCCAATGAAAACCTTGTACTTTAATGCTGGACAGCCATGGTGATGCTAGTGAGAAGCCAGAGAACGGATTTGTTGTGTGGGTGAAAGTATCAGGCCCTGCGGAAGCTCTGTTTTGTGCTCAGTGCAGAAGCTTGTTTACTTCAGCTTGGTGAAAGTTTGTGTTGCTCAAGTGTTCTGTTGCTTTAAGTCAGACCAAGTGTTCCATTGCTTTTGTTTTCAGAATGTGTTCCGCTGCTTTGGTCTTTGCTTTGCTTTGGATATTGTTTTTGTTGCGCGGCACTTTCACTATGATTTGATCAAAATTTTGACTTCACTCATTTTCCCTCCATTTGATACCAAAAATCATGTTTTTTTCTAGATTTGTAATATGGTTTGAACCATAGATTTTAATGCTATAGTATTATTCTTTATTTTTTAGCAAAAAATAAAAATTTTCATCAACATAGGTGGCAAAAATTGTTAATTTCATATAATTGAAAATGTACTTTTATAATTTGCTAATATTTTATACTAATTTCTTATAATTGCAGCACTAAAGAACATCTTGTAATTGAAAATAATTAAACTCAAATTATATGGTTATAACATAGTTTCAATAAAAATAATCATTTTCCCAACATTTGAGACCAATCATCATGCTTTTTTTATTTTTAATTTGGTTTGAAGCATAGATTTTATTGCTATAGTATTATTCTTTATTTTTTAGTACAAAAACACAAATTTTCATCAATATAGGTGGCAAAATTTGTTAATTACATATAAGTGAAAATATACTTTTATAATTTGCAAATATTTTAGCCCTGTAATTTTTTATAATTGCAGCACTAAAGTACATCATTAATTGAAAATAACGAAAGTCAAATTCTATGGTTATAACAGACTTTCATTAAAAATAATCAAATGCTATTAATAAGACATTATTGTTAAGTCAAAATCAAAGAAAATTTAGTGATGACATAATGTTATCACTAATTTATTCAAGATTATAATGACAAGAAAAGTCGTCACTAATTAAATTGCTAGTTTTTAATATTGTCAATTGCTAGTTTTTAATACTTTTGTGAAAATATTGATAATGGTTGAGAAAATTTTGTTACATTACTGTAAGTGATAAATGTACTTTTGTTCTTTTTCAAACATTTATTTTAATGTTTAATTTTGTTTAAAACTATTGTACTAGTATAGATTTGCAAGACAAAACTTAAGTTCTCAATAGTTAAAAAATTCATTATAGAGAAAACACAAAGTAGTAGTTGCAAAATGTGTATAAATTACAGATATTTTAATGTGTATAAATTACAGTTTAATTTAATGTTTAATTTTGTTTGAAACTATGTTACTAGTATAGATTTGCAAGACATAGATTTATGGATAATTTCTTTTTTTTTTTTGCTTTCACATATTTAATTTATCTTAAATACAAAACCTACCAGTTTTCCTTTCATAAAAATATTAGTGCAACACTTTTTGAATTTTACTTACAAACATTTATGTATTTAACATAAATTAAATGATTCAGAGTGAAACGCCCATAAAGAGCAGAATATTTGTTCATGTAATGGAGGAAACCCACAAAGAGTTGGTACTTTATGGGCCATTTCTTTTTTTTTAAAAAATTTAATTTATGTTGAAAAGATAACCTGCCAGTTTTCGTTTTGTAAGAAATCAGTGTAACACTTTTTGAATTTTACTTACAAACATTTATAAATTTATCATAAATTATATGTTTGAGGGTAAAATGCCCATAAAAAGTTGGTACTTTGAATAGATAATGCTCATTTGCCCATAAACTACACTCCCTGAAGGCTATTTTGTTAATTACTTTGTAGTACTTTGTTATTCCTTTGCTAATACTACTTGGCATGTAGTACAAAGGATAAATCTGGCATAAATTTCTTATTCCATTGATAAAAAGACCTGGCTGCCTTATAACTATTGTAATGAAAGATATATCTTTAGAGTTTATAACAAATTATTACTTAAGTTTGAGAAAATTATAAAATATTTATGCATAGTTTATCAAGATACCATTCGCAATTTCCTAATAAAAAAATAGGGGATAAATTGTAAAAGCTAGGGTGCCATAATAGAAATAATAAAATTGGTGTATTACATATGGAGGTTAAATTGCAAAAGTTAGAATGCCATAGTAGAATTAATGAAATTGGTGAATTACATATGGGGCTAAATTACAAAAGTTAGGGAGTAATAATAGAATTAAAGAAATCGGTGTACTATATATGGGGCTAAATTGTAAAAGTTAAGGTATCATAATGGAATGAATGGAATTTTTTACAACATTTGGGGCTAAATCGCAAAAGTTAGGGTGGCACAGTAGAATTAATGAAAATGACTTAGAAATAAGTACTTTAAACAGTGACGATTAATTCTTGTCACTAAATCCGAATCGGTAGAGTGACAGTGACGATATTACAAGTTGTCACTATATAGATCATTTTAGTGACAACATTTTTCAAGGTCGTCACTGAAAACTTAGTTGCTTTGAGCAATTATGACAACTATCCTTGTCGTCACTAAACAACCACGTTTTGTGATGACTTTTGTCGTCACCAGAAAATGTTGTCACTAATGGCCATATTTCTTGCAGTGTAGTTTGTGACGAAAATAACGGGTCGTCACTAAATATTTAGTTGCTTTAATGCAATTGTGACAACTTTAAGTGTCGCGACTAAAGAAGCTTCTTTTGTGACGACTTATTGTCATCACTACAAAATGTTGTCACTAATAACTTTTTTTTTGGTGATCAGTGACGACAACAAAAAGTCGTCCGTAAATAGGCCAAGCAATAGTGATGATGCTCTTAATGTCGTCACTATTGTGTGTTCTAAACACTCCCGCTCTTTTGCTAAAAGTCGTCACAAATGAGTTGGCTCCCATTAGAGGTTTGTGACGAGTTAGAAAGTCGTCAATAAAGGATCCCCTTTTGTGACAACTTTTTTTCGTCACAGAGAAAAGTTGTCACTGATGACCAATTTTCTTGTAGTGGTTGTATGTGAATCCCCTAGCAAAACTTTTGTTTCTTTTTCAATTGGAGAATAACTTTTGAACCAAGTTCTATTAGAGCAAACATGCCTAGAGGCACTAGAATCAGCCCACCACCCTTCAGTATTTCTAACAAAATTGATTTCAGAAACCATAGCCACAAATGACTCTTCAATTAGTTGAGTCACATTAGTTTTGTGGCTTAAAATTGGGTCCAAATTTTTCTAAAACGACAATTTTTTGCACGATGATCCAATTTTCCACAAACAAAACAAGCTCTATTATTCATATTATTTCCAAATTTGGAGTATTTGAAACTTGTTTTGAAGGGGGTCCTTGATTTGACTTTTTCTAGTTAAAATAATTTTTTGAAAACTTGTTTTTCATATTCTTCCCTCTAGGCTTCAAATAGGCATTATGTTTGTCTTGTTGGCCCTTAGAGACATTCTCACTAGAAGTTAGGAAGTTTACCTTAGTACTCCCATTGAACTCTTCACCTTTGTCTTGTTTTCTAGCTTCTTCTTCAATGCGCAACCTTGCCATCAGATTTGCTATTGTCAATTCTTGTTGCTTATGACGTACGTAGCCCTTTCTGAAAATATTTCCATGATGTTGGAAGTTTGTCAATGACGGATGCAACTTGCATTTGTGGATCGACTTTGACTCCTTCAGATTCAATCTCATGGACAATCATTTGCAAGTCATGAACTTGCTCTAGTACTAGCTTATTTTCCACCATTTGAAACTTGAAATAACGGCTACAAGCATATTTTTTCGAGCCTGCTTCTTCAGTATCATATTTTTGTTGCAATGCTCTCCAAATTCTTTTTGCTGAAGTATAAGATGAAGAATAAAAATCATAAAGTTCATCAGACAAACAATTAAGGATATAATTTCTGCAATCTTCCTCATTATTTTCCCATTTTTGAAGTTGTTTGGCATGATTCTCCCTTTCCTCATCAGTCATGGAACTGGTGTCTATCTTTTTAGGATTCTTTGTGGCTAAGACCCAAGCAACCTTCATTAGCTTCAAATAGAACATCACTTTCTTGGCCCACTTTTGAAGTGTTGGCCACTAAAGCGAAATGGTTTGTTAAGATCACTAGATCTAATAGTTGTACCGTTTGCAACATTGCTTGGAACTTCCATGGTACCCGATTTGTCTTAAATTGTTGTTCCTTTAGAACTTGATATGCACGATCAACCTGCAAAACGAAAGTCAAAGAAAGAGAAGTAAAGTAATTGTGGCTAGGTGAGGCGCGGACTAGGTCGCTCTTTAAAGACGATTCGCTCTCTCAAGATTATAAAATAGTGTAGAAGGTTGATGGCACGTCACATCTGGGATACAACAGCCCAGCCTATGCTGTTGCTTCTACTAAATCTACACAATTTAGAGAAGCTAAGCCTCTTCTCAACACCTAACTAATGCCCAATAGAAGTGAGAGGAAGATAGTTTTTTGAGATAACAAGAAAAGTGTGTCAAACTTGGTTGATAGTGGCCTCTATTTATAGGCTAAAATTTTAGAAGTATTAGAATACCACCATTAAATGGAATAAATGTGTCATATTTTTCAGTTACAAAATTTGAAAAGGTCTAGGTCATTGTATAATAGTCAAAATTTAATAAATCAATTCTTAAAACCTAATCATTATATAGGTTACAAAAACAAGACATAAATCTCATAAGTTACATTTTTAATGGTGATCTTGTAACTGAAAATTCATTTCAAAATTTGTAACTCATTGCATTTGAATTCAAAATAAGCATGTGAATGAATTCAAAATAATAATGATATTTTTATTAAAATATCCAACACATTCTCCTTAGTTGTTGAAAGGAATTCAACCCAAGCAACCAACTTGGTTTAATTCGTATAGGGTATTCATCAGCTTAGATCACAATTAATTGAAATGCTATAATCATTGGCTTAAATAATGAATCATTGGTGATTCAAGATATTCCGCTGTGATGGTGCCAAAGTCTTTTATTTTCGACAAAAGACTTCAACAGTAATCCTGAGGACTTAAAAACGCGGAACATGAAGTCCATAACATGACCTGAGCGAAGTTTATGATAAATGCATTCAGGTTAATTAGACTACACCAGAGCCATTTTCTTTATGTTTATTTCTATTTTAGATTTAGAAGATGAGTGAAGGATGAAGCAATGAAAAGAAGGTGGATAAAGAGAATCAAATGCTATCTAAGACTGGAAAAATGTACTGTCAAAGAATTAATAAGTGGATAATGAACCAATTGTTAAATTCAAAGCTAGGGATTGACATTACTAGAATAGTTGTTGTGACACTTTTTATAGTTTGATCTATGTGAAATAAAATAGTGGTTGGAATGATAGAAAGATAATTAAAAAATGTATTTGTGATCCACGTAAAAATTTTTTTCCAAATAATAAAGCATTAGCCATATTAATTTACGCAAATACGATCTAACATGCATGATAGTAATATGTAGGGCTTGTTTCGCAAATGAGTTTTTGGCTAAATTTGTGTCTTATCAGTTTTTTAATAACTTTAACTACAATAACCCAAAAAAACTTCTCAAAAATTTTAAACTATACACTTCAAAATACCCAAAATACAAAAAAAAAAAAAAATTCCTTTCTCCTTTCTTCTTCTTCTTCCTCCCCCACCTCAACCTACCACCATCTTCGCCACCGCCCGGCAACTTTTCAGACGCCGACAGAAATTTTTTTTGGATAAAATACATTAAACCCCCTTGTGATTTGAGTTATTGTTATTAAACCTCCTCATTGTTTAAAAATTCCCAAAGAGCCCCCTCGTGGTTTTGACTAATTTGG
Organism: Coffea arabica; assembly: GCF_036785885.1. Lineage (NCBI taxonomy): Eukaryota > Viridiplantae > Streptophyta > Magnoliopsida > Gentianales > Rubiaceae > Coffea > Coffea arabica. Next base: position 28,937,075 of record NC_092330.1, read on the forward strand.
CCAACGAACGGAAATCATCCAATTTAACAGAAAATATGAAATTCCTATATTAACCTTGTTTCAACCTATACTAAAAGTTAGTTCAAGATTTACATAAGATTTTAAACTTTCTCACTTCATTTGAGAATAAAGAAACATCAAGTGGCTCATTTAAAAATTTCAAAACTTATCATCTTCTCCAAATCTCCACTTTTTCCTTCGACAACAGTAGAACATCCACCAATTACCACCGCCACCATTCAACTGAAAATCCAAATCAAGACGGTCGGAGAAGGAAGAGTGGATATTAAGATCAAAGGCCTTGACTGAGAGCACCTTTCTCCTGACCAGCTCAAGGCAGAGAGCGGAGCCCACGAATCCAGCCCCACTCGTCACCACAATCCTCTTTTTCTCCATCCCTTCGTTCTCGCTCAAATGCATCATTTTCCTCCTCCGATTCTTTTTTTTTGGTGTCCTTTCTTTTGGGGTTTGTGCGTGAAATCTGAGAAATTTTACTCCGTCGCTGGCCGACCAGAACTCTCAAATGGATGATGTCTGGAGTTACTTATAATTTGGGTTGTCGGAGAAAAAAGAATGCGACGCTGGTGGGGGCTGCGACGCTGGTGGGGGCGTCGACTGACTACTACTTCTGTTGTGCTGCTCTTAGATGGCATAGTAATTTAAAAAGCAAAGCCCAGTTCCATTGGAGTACCAAACAAAAAATAGCTCTTTTTTCTTGTCGTAGATGGGAGAGAGAGGGAAAAGAAATAGAGAAGGAAAGAAGAAAAAAACAAGTAAGATTAACAAAGGTTGGTGTTGATTTTGCTTCAGTTTTTCTACTCCTTCAAGATAAAGAAAAAAAAAGGAAGATCAAGGAAAAAAAAAAGAAAAGAAAATGTAAAATTATGACATTACCCTTGATGTATTGTTATCACACTCGCTTGTCAAGCGTGTGTGATTCACTTTCCATCAAACTGGATGATTTCCGTTCGTTGGCCAAATTAGTTCAAACCACGAGGGGCTCTTTGGGGGTTTTAAAACAACTAGGTGGTTCCACCGCGCTGTTCGTGGTGGTATATATGCCCAGTTAATCTTTAGCTATGAAAAGTAGTGCTATAAAATGGGAATATATTATACAGGAATATTAATGAAAGTCAGCAGTACTGGAAAGAGGTGCAAAAAAACAAAAAGTTTAGTTTTCATCCTGAATGTTTAGGCTGTGGAAGTTGAGCTGATGAATGCCTAGAAGGTCATCCAAAAAGTATGAAGTTATAATGTTGAATGCAGTTGCTTGAGACAGCCTGATTGTTGAAGGAGGAGGTTGAATGCAACAAATAACAGTTCTTCCGTGTAATTTTGGTGCAATGAGGTTGCCAATGTTAATATTCTGTTTGATAGTCAAAGAAAACAAGAATGATGTTAATGGTTAGAATGGAAAAGGAGGGGTAAAAATTGTGCGTGCTAATAAAGGGAATAAATATTCACCTGTTGGTCTGCATGATAAAGCTCATTTGTTGAATATCCAAGTAAATTTTCAGCCTGAACATCGATGGCAGTGGCATATAGGGAACCAGTTATATCAGAAAATGAAAGGGAAATACATGCTCTGTAAAGGAAAAAGTGATAATGGTTATAGGAAGATGAAATTGGTTCGATTATGAATCTGAAGATTTATAAATAATGCAAGAACCTGGGCAACAGCTGGACACCATGTTCGCAATGTTGACAGAATGTTCGGACTATATATGTAGAATAATGAGGCTCTTCACAATTAGGACATGTCATATGGTATATTTTATTATCTTGATAGCCTATTTCAGCAGAGCCTCTAATCCATGCCGTGCCAACTTCCTAATAATCAGGTATAGGATTGGGGAAAAATATAAGTGGTGCTAAAGTAAATGTGAACAGGATAGCACTGAATAAAAGATGAGTTTGGAGCGTCACAATTTGTTTTGCAGCCGCAATATGCATGATTTGATCATCATTGGGAGGCGGAAGGAGGACATTGGGATTAGCGTAAGCTGTGTTGATTGGGTAGAATTAGCAGAAAACTTGATTCATGCATACAAAAATTACCGAGAAAGTTTAATAGTAAAAGTAGATGATATAAAAATTGCAAAATTACCAGTTATGTATGTTGACTGCTTCTTGAACGTCTGGATTTATGAGAATGACCGATGATCTTTCAGTTGACAAGCTAAGATCTGGTGCCAGGCGAAAAAATTGGTGAGTGAAAGAAAAGCACTAAAAATATTAAGGAAAGAGAGAAATATGTTTGCTTACAGTTTTTCGTTGTGACTTTGATCCTGATAGCAATAAGAACTGGAAAGGCTTCAGCTTGGGAAGCTATAATAGGTCCATGGCTTTCTTCAATTTGATCACAGAGAGTGAGAAGCAATGGGCGGAGACTGTATAAGCATAAAAAAAAGAATGATAATTGTTATGGTTGTAGTATGGTTGAAAGGCATGATGAGAATGTGAATTTAAAAAATGGATCCTAACCTGTGATCAGCAATCACATAATCTCTACTGATGGCTAATTTTCCTCGAACATTGTTTCTCTTCTAGGCAGGACATGTAGGACTTTTCCCATGATATCTATTGGAGTTATATATAAGAAACAATTTAAAATAAATGTTAAAACAAGGTTTATCTTGTGTAGGGGAAATTAATCAAAGAAAATGGAAATGGTATGTGTACTTATCAAATGATTTGTATTTGCAAGTGCGTCCAACATGGCAAAGGGGTGTAACTGGAAAGAAAGTGGAAGATAAGGTCATTGTAATTGTTGTATTTGGTGAATGCGTGTTTGCTTGGCGGCAACCCAATAGTATGGGTATTCTTCGGCAGGGACATCAGCAAGGGATGGACGGACAATTGTATTTGATATGTAGTATGTTTTAAAAGGTAAAAGGAGACTGTCTAGTTGTTGAAGATACTGTGCAGGTGCATGCATGTTAACTCTAAGTCCTTGTATTCTAACATTGTTAGCATTTGCTAAAAGCTAAACGAAGGAGAAAAGAAAAACCTGAAAAAACAAAATTGCGAAACCTGTGAATCAGCAAGTGCATACTGCTAATAATGAGTCTGAGGTCCACCGAAACGAATGACATGCATTTTTTCAATAACCTGGACTACTGTTATCCAATCTAGCAGATTTGGATCAATGGTTGAGAGCGGAACGATAGTATTTTCCATGGGGGGAAAGGCTGCAGTAAGATGAGGAGCAGGAAAAGTTTGGATTATCTAAAGTTATGAATAATTAAGATTAGATTATAAGTAATTAGCGTAAAAAAAGTCAAACAGAGAATAGAAGTAGTAGGGAAAATATAAAGGAAGAAAATGCACAGGGGCTTTGTTTGTTGAAGCTTGATTAGTGAATTCAGCGTAGAATTATCATAAAGATGGATGCATAAAAAAATTATAAAGGAAGGAAAAAATAAATAAGTTAATAAGCCTGCAGATTCTTTCGGTGAATACATGGAGAAAGCAAAAAAACAAGAGATGGGAAAAGTAGAAGAAGGATAATCCGAAGGGGGAAAAATCAGTAGATATGCTATGCAAAATAGTAAGAGGATAGGAAAATGGAAAATAACGAAAAAGAGGGGAAAGAAGATTACCTTAAGAGTAAGGGAGTTGAGCGGGTAAGGAGAAAATTGGTGTGGGAGAATTTGGCTGTGAAAAGCAGACGAAAATAGTTGGCAAGGGGAGAAATTTATGAATTGGGTTCTAAAGGGTTTGGCAGAGATGTATCGCGATATAGGAGACAACTAAGTGATTCATGTATTTACGTGGGTGTGTATTGGAAATGGATAAATGACATAGCATTGGTGTCTGACAATCCCGTGAGCGTATACACGTGAAACCTAAAATTGTACGGCAGGGGACACGATGCTGCTATTTAGATGAGGGTTGGCAGGTGTATAGTGGGCCGGGTTTTGGAACTGTTTTGAGTGCATATGAGAAAGCTTACCAAAGGAAAGCAACGATGGTTGGTAATTTTGTTGTGTAGTGGGCCGGGTTTTGGAACTGTTTTGAGTGCATTATGAGAAAGCTTACCAAAGGAGAGCAACGATGATTGGTAATTTTGTTGGTAAAAATTCATGTTTTACCTGATATTAGTCTCGGAACTATGCTAATTCATAGTTAGTGATAATTTTTTTGTTTGCGATTGATTTGTTATTTTGGTGTACAAAGAGTGAGTCAAAGTATACATGAGGACTGTACTATCTTTGTAGTCATGCTGGTTATTTGTTGGATGGCTTTAACGAGTATTTATTTTTCGGTGTGAAAGGGGGAAAGTGGGCTGTCTAAAGCTTTAAATTTTGTGTTCTTTATTATTGGGCCTTCCTAATTTTGTTAATCTGTTGCTAACAAATTCTTGGAATGCATAACGTATAGACTGAATATGCTTGGAAATTTGTTAATCTGTTGCTAATAATTTTGCATATTTTATTTGGAGGGTAACATGTTATGGATATATTTTGATAATTTTGCATATTTTCTTTGAACATTGTTGAATGGAGTTGTGGGCAAAACAACATGGGGGATAGTAAGGATTGTTTGTATGGCAGCGTTATTTGTAGCCTAGCTTTTATCAGTTGCAAGTTGGATTCAAGTTGGATTTACAGTTGGTGTTCTCAGGGTTAATTGAAATTTTCTTATTTAATAATGGAAGTGATAAAGTACAGCTGGTGGGAAGCAGTAAAGATTTGTAATTATTTAGGTCTTACAAGTTGAGAGTTTTATGGGGAGTGAATATTGAATTGATAAGGTGCAAAAAGCGAGAGGAGATGGCACTGACATCATGAATCAAAATAAGGTTGAAGGTTAAAATGGAAGAAGAGAATATCAATAGCATCTGGACTGGCATCTGAATAAAGTTAACAAATTCCACATCATCAAAGATAAGAATGTACATAGTAGTTATGATACCAGGGGAAAATTTTTTCGGCTCCATCTGTCTTGTAGACCTGCACGGTAAATGAATTTTTTGTCTCTAGTATGAAGACTAACTTCTCGTTGAGCTGCAAATCGTGTTGCAAAACAAACGAAGGCCAGTTGTCGCTGAACTCTCGACCCTTCATCTTTACTTGAAAAAGTCTATATCCAGCTCTGAGAGTGAGTTCCGGCGTTGTTTTTTCATTTAGGAAAACGCTAACGAACTTTGGTATTTTCTAGTATGGAAGGAAAACGAAAATAGTAAAAAAGCATAATAAAAAAATACAAATTAAAATATGCGAAATTGAGACTTACGAATTTGGCTCTGTTCATTTCATTGTAAATCTAGTAAAATGATATAGAATTCATAATGTCATGAGTTATATCTGGTTTGATGGAAGAGGATATATGCTAATATAGAATATATGGTGGCTTGATATCACCTGAGATGAGAACCACTAAGTCAAAAAGCCAGAATAAATGTCTACGTACCTTCGGCAGGAAAAACCAGGCTAGTTATGCTGACCATCAATATTTGCAGAATATTGCAATTGCAGAATATTAGCAAGGGGAACTGTCTATCTAAGATAAGTGTGCATTTTAAACTTTGTGAACTGAATGATGTCAAATTTTAAGTTGCCAATGTGGCGTAGCAGGATATAGCTATCTTGGTCAAGCAAGTTATTTTTTTTAAATTCTGTCCATCCAGCTGCAAATTTTTGGTCTGTAACTTGAACAATCCAACTTTCATTTCCTTGAATGATAGTTATGCTAGTTTTGTTATGCAGTTTCAGGATATAGTGAAAGCTGGAGGCCAGAATTTGCAAGTTGAAAGCGTAAAAGATGAAGCAATAGAATAGAAGTTTCTTTGCGGGTGCATTTATTTATACACGGGAAAAACAATTTTACCTTTTTATGCTGGGTGCATTTGAAGAAAAAACATCCTTTAGTGACATATGAAATTATTAGGTGATTGGTGGGAGGAATTCCTGCTGTGAATGTTGATTGCCATGGAGTTTGATAAAGGCCAAAAAAAGAATTCTAGGATTAATGGTATAAATAGGAAAGAGCTTAGTTGATAGATTGTAGAGAAAAGGAAGAACCGGCTCAGATGGTATTATGAAGATCATTCAAATGTGGTTGAAAGGAAATGAACTTGTTAGTGATATATATTAAGAAGTACAGCTGGTCAGCATGCAGGGAAGGAAAGTCATGAAAGAAAACAGGAATGCACAATAATTATTAATGTGTGGAGCACAGGCTTCTTGAAAGTCAATAGAGTTGAAGTTTGTGCAGACTGAGAGCAATAGTAGGTTTACTAACTTATTTATGAAAGACAACTGATCTGAAGTTTGTGCAGACCAACACGAATAACTTGTCACACTGAACTACCTATGGGTTTTCATAAGCAAAGCGACAAAAAGAGAGAAAAGAAACAGTGAAAGCTCTCTATAATCAATTTGTACTTCGACAAAGACCAGGGGAAACAGACAATTAATTTTTTTGCAGCTGGATTATATTACTGGGGGAGATGGATAAAGATTGTTTGAGTGGGAAAAGAATTAAAAAACGTGTATGGTAAAGTTAAAAGAGGGGAAATTGCTTTTTTTTTTTATTTAATGTGTATCGTAGATTAAAAAAATAATGGTTGTCACATTTAACGGGAGGATGATTAATTTATGTACATGAGCATTTAATTAAATGAAGATGATAGATTCCAAGAAGACTGATTGAGGCATATATTTCGTGTATCAATTTGTCCCGTGAACATTAAAAAACAGCAAAGTCAAATATCTTTGTTGATTCATTACTATTGTTAGAGCAGACAGAATGAGCAATATTTTTGTTCGCTAGAAATGAAAGAACCAAGATTAACAAGATGAAGATATAACCCCAATCAAACTTACAAAATATAAGGCAAGTCAAGCTAGGTATGTTTTTTGCAATTGTCATATCAATAAGATAAGAACGGCCAATTTCATCCCTAAACTTTGTTGCTAGTGCCAAGAAATGATAGCATGAAACCAGCAGGTTAGCACCAATGCTTGCCGTGCGAAAAAAAGTGTCATAGAAGCAGAGTGCAAAGATAGGTTGAACATGCACTCGTTTATAGCCAGCTTATGACAAAAGAAGCAGGAGCATGTCTGTGGAACGAGCTAACATATAATCAGAGCAGAATGCCAAGCCAAGGATAGGATGGAGCGAGTTATTTGCAGGATAATGGAAAATAGGCAGGTTCAACATGCAATCGGTTATATCCAGCTCACTACAAAAGAAGCAAGACCATTCCTCTGGAATGAACTAACATATAATCAGAGGTAGCTAAATACAGCTGGTGCAAAAAAACAAAATGGCAAGAGAAGTTTAACATGGAACTGGTTATCTCCAGGGTAAGACAAAACAAGCAGTATCAGTCATCTCGGATGGTGAACAAAATAACATGCTAGCAGGATGATTGGGGAAGTGGCCGTGCAGCTCTAAGATAATTTGGCTTTTTTAGGGGAATTGGCATCTTCAAGCGGTGATGCAGATGAACAGTCACCTTCTGACTCTTCAAATCTTTTAGTAAGGCACGATTTAATTCTTGAGAAAGAAGGATTGTTTACTGCTATATAAGAAAGGGAAAAACGGTTTTTTAGATTGCAATGAACTGGGATATGTAATGAGAAAGGGGAAATGCAAAAATTCAGTAATAGGACCTGATGCTGCTGAATCACTGTTTCTAGCTTCATCAAAGGTTAATGCATGAGCAGGCCTTTCCTGGGTATCTAGTAATTGAGCCTCCAGTTGGTCAGTAGTTTCACAATAATATATAACTGTGTAACGTTACTTTGCATCAGCTAGCATAGACCGAACAGGAGTAATGTGAGCCAGGAAAATCTTCTATTTTAGTGCAACATGAATCTTTTCTAAGGGAAGCTCAATGTTCTGGTAGTTAAAAGACAGAAGGAATACAGCATAAGAAGTCTAAGTATAGGAAACTATGTGAAGGAAAATATGTAAATATATACAGAGTATAATGTATCCAGATGGTAACCTGAGTGAAGTGGTCCATTGCTTCCAATGCGGTGAAAGTAAGCAAGTTTTCAGCTAATTCACCAAAAATGGATGCAGTGATTGTGCCTGTTGGATCACTCAAATCAATGTAGAATCGGCATCTGTATATATTGACTAAAGCTAAGCAGAAGAAATGCAGGAGCAAGACGGAAAAGAAGTAAGAAGAAAGTTTAACATGAAAAAAGAGAGGAGATAAAAAAGGGGCAAAAACTGATGGAGTATATAACTAACGACCTTGGTTCTGCTGGATGCTTTTCTTTGCAGGAATTACATGTAAAAGCCACCCTATGTGAAGCTGATGTAGAGCGAAAGCATTTTTTGCATCCCATATACCAGAATTTTTGGAAGATGTGCTCAAATGAGAAGGAAACTTTGACCCAGGAGCTCTGGTAAAAAAATAGCAATGGAAGAGAGGGAAGAGACAGTTTTGGTAAATGAATGTGAAAAGGGGAGCAAATTGCATAATGGAGAAAAAATACGAGCTTTTGTGTAGGCTTCAAAAGCACAATCTTAGTTATCTTCTGATCTGGTTTAAGAGCCATATTAGGATTGTACTTCATGTAAGCTCCATCAGTAACAAGATCATTAAGGAGCTGAACATTTTTTTTAGCCCTGTGGAAAAGCTGACAAAATTATCAGTAATCGTAAGTGTACACGATGAGTATGTCTAAGACAGGGACAAAGTAAAAGGACACATAAATAACCATTTTTTTAGGTTTCCAGCTTCTTCTATAGGAGGATCTATAAGGATTGCAGAGTCAAACCAGGTAGACAGTGTCACTCCTGAGGGGAAAGGTGGGCAGTTGTTAGGGGAAAATTAGCAAGAAGAAGATATATGAAGATGAAAAGGAAAAGTGACTAGTGAGTGTTTAAATGTAAGAGAAATATTACAGAAGTGCTAAACTGTATACCATTGTAAAAACTAACTTTTAGCCAGCGACAAACAAGAACAGGCTGATTCTGGATGTTACGTGTGATTTGATGGCCTTCGTTAGTTACAAAATTATCCCACAATGACAAGACCACAATCTGTGCACTAATACAGAGAAAAGAGGAATTTTGGAAAAGGCAAAAAGGTACAAGTTCTGATATAATAAACATGAAATCTGTAAGGTAAAATTTACAATGACGAATTTCTGAACAACTGAATCTTTTCTATTTCTTGTGATATGTCTCACATCCAGTGCCTGAACAACTATAGCAAGAATATCTGGTGCAGGATAAAATAACATTAATCAGGGGAAAATGGATATAATGACCGAGTAAATGAGGAAACTACAGTGCTGAAGCTTACCAATGGATTTTTGTTTGTCATCCATGAAGTTAACAAGATCACTGAATTCTGTGCAGTTAAACTTCATAGGCAGAAGATCGTCATCATCTTTGACTGGTTCAATGACTGTTCAGCTGGTGATAACCCACTGGATTTTCAGTTCAGGAGTTTGATATTTCTCTGGAATTAGCCTGACAATGGCATTTGAAATGAGGTATTTTTTATAAATCTGAAGGCGAGGGCTGACTTTGGGGATGTCATTATTGAAGATAATCCCCTCTATCTGTGAACCCTACACAGATAGAAAATATTTAGTAACATGCAATATTTAACCATGCAGAATGAAGGAGGATATATCAGCACAGTAGAGAGAAGACCTCTGAATCCAGCAAAATAAACTTTTGTTTTTTTGTTGGCGTTGATGCTGAGCCGGTTATTTGCTGCTTCTCTTGCACAGTGACTTTGCAGGTCTAGCCTTGAGACCTAGGCAGCACGTCTCTGACTGGGATAACGTCCTGCATTCTGGATGACTTTGTAAAAAAGAAAACAATGGGAAATTAGCATGGCTAACTGAATATGTAGATGATAAACTAATAAGGAAACAATGGCATGGGTAATCAGACCTTATATATTATATGTCAGTAAATTGAAAGATATCATGAAAGACAACATTTCTTGTTTGACGATCAACTTTAACGTCATCAGAAGTACCCGAGGCAATTAAAACTTTAACTGTCAAAGAATCTCTAACTCTAGAGAGAGCAACATAAAGCTAGCCGTGAGAAAATACAGGCTCACGGAGATAAATGCCAACATAGTCAAGAGTTTGACCCTGAGATTTATTGATTGTCATGGTGAAGCATAAATGGACAGGAAACTGTGTCCGTATAAATGGAATACCATTCTTTTCAGTATCACAAGTCTGCAAAGGAATTTTTGGAATGAAGACCTTTTTCCCTTTATGAGGACCATAGACAATTTCGGCACAAATTGCGTGTTCATCGAATTATCTATAGATTAACCGTGTGTCATTGCAAAGACCATCCGTTGGATTCACATTTCTTACTAGTATTATAGGATAGTTTTCTTTGAGCAAAAGTTCATGAGGAGGCAGACGTTTTGGATTTAAAGAGTTTAGAAAGTCTTCATAATATGCTTGGTATTTCCTATCAACAGTTCTATCACAGCTTATGTATCTGTGAACATTTCTAGGAAATTTTGCAATCATCAGCTCATTGATCTCAGCAACCGAGCTAGTTTTTAGATAAAGTACACATCTATCTATCATTTGATAAGGATCACATGAGTATAGATTTAGATCAGGAAATACGGTCCCAAGTAACCTGGAAGATTTTATACGTAATTAGAACATGGAGTTAAAACAGATGGATAGAATAAATCACTAATAATGCACTATATGGATATAACCTATCAAGTGATTTTTCTTTGTTGCGATAAGGGATAACCATATGAGGGGGCAGAGATATCGGCCGTGTTCATCAACAGGTTCAGTGCCTTCGCCTACTCTAAGCAAAAAAGCTGAAAATGCTGGATCTAAGGCAGTCCTTACATTTTTTCGCAATTGCAGCTTATATATGTGAGACCATAAATGCGAATATAGAACAGTGGATTCAATCAAATCTGGTGCAGCAAGGTGCTCAATAACTGGCAGGGTTTGGCGAAAATCACCGCCAAAAACAATAGTTTTTTCTCCAAAGGGTACATCAGATGCCTCTATTGTTTCTCTTTTTGCCATAGAAGCTTCATCCCACAAGCTTAATTTAGCAGAAACAATCAGCTATGCAACACTACTCTCCTTATTCAATTGGCAAGTTTTTTGTTTTGAAAAATCCAAAGGAATCCTAAACCTTGAGTGTGCAGTTCTGCCAACATGGAAGAGAGATGCTGCGACATCAGATGTGGCAACTGCAATTGCCACATATCCTTGGGAACAAAGAAAAGCGACGAGTGCGTGATATAAGAAAATTTTTCTTGTGCCAGCTAGACCATCTATAAAGAAAGTTTGGCCTTTTGAGCTCGATATTGATTCCAGAATTAAATCAAATGCATGCCGCTGGTCAGAATTAAGTTTTTCAGGAAGAAGCAGATCTTCTGGATCAATGGGTATGGCCGTTTCACTTTGAACTTCTTTGGTCAGCTGGTCACGATAACAGGACGTAAAGGAATGTTCAAGAAAATGATAATCATCGAGGGTCTTCCCCATTTGCTCTAGTGTTGCATTAATATCCTGAAGAACTTTTCTTTTAATCTCTATTGGTGTGTAGTGGTGATGCGTGGAGCTTTGTTTGTAATCAGAAGATAGCTGCTCTTCGAATGATTCCCAAAGATGTTTGGGATTTTTGGGAGAGCAATAAAATAGAAGCATTGCGAACAAAATACCGTAACAAATAAGGCATCTGGAAAGTAGCAGCATCCTCTAATGCTTCTTCTATGTAAGAATCAGATTCCAGCAATCCTAATTGCAGACAGGCTTCTCTTAAAAGAGGCTGTTTTGTGACCTCAAACCATAAGCAAGTCATCGAACGATGTTGGGCCTGGAATATGGGTAAGTAAAAGCCTTAAGTAGTATCTTTCTCCCTCTCTAGGTTCAACAGTTACCAGCCTCCCTATGACCTTCCTATGACTCCTTTCTGACCATGTCTTTGCTTTTTGTGTCCATACAAAATGCTGAGGAAAATCTCTATATAAACACTTCAAATGCTGAGTTGAAAAATTTAGTCAGCATAGTCTTTGAAAAATCAATTTTGCGTAAAAGATACCACAAATATGAACTTTTATCAAAAGAAACAGATTGTTGGTCAGGAAGATGAACCTGCAAGGTATAAACTGCTGGATTCATTTCTGTTAGGTGAAATTCATAGATACGCCACAGAGCTTCCGGAGGTGAAACCCTACGGCCTTGCTGGAACCGATTAATCTCATCAATGTTACCAACAGATTCTTGATCAAGAAGGCTAAAACCGATAAGGTCACGACCTTTAAAAATATATTAATAAAGGTACTTAACAAGCTTAACAGTGGAGCAAACTTCAACATTCATGTGGCAATCAAATAAAGCTAACAAGTATGGGTTGTAAGGTATAACCCATCTGTTGTCAAGCTCATGCTTGCGGACCTTTATTTTTCGGCCATCATCACTTCTTTTGTAGCATGCATAGCTATCCTTGCCATGAACTGTATAAGGCGCAAAGTTCTTCGGATAATGATTTTTGCATCTACCACTTCTCATGCAGGGGCTTTACTGATTTTTTTCACCACACGGTCCATGGATCATATGCTTAATGACAAGGGAATATAAATGCCTATTCTTGTCAGGGTTTGGAATTTCGGCAGAAACAATTCTGTCATATGATTTGAGATTCAGTAGCTTGGAGCCTGGTTTAAGAATGAGCAGCAAGTGAACATGCGGAAAGCCACGTTTTTGGAATTCAATAACATAGACACAGGCTGCAACCTCTCCGAAGATCTGTTTCTTAAAGAGTTCAATCTTTAAGATTTCAAACTTAGCTCTAAAGACCCTAGCTAGCAAATCAGGTCTATCCTGTGGTTTTTCATGGTGCTGAAGATTTTGCTGGATTTCTGGCCATATCGGATTGCAAGTCATGGTAAGAAATATGTCAGGCTTGCCATATTTTTGAACTAAGGTCATTGCATCAAGATATCTTCTCCTCATGTTCCTCGGGCCGCCGATAAAAGAAGCAGGCAATACTATTCAGCGGCCAACTGTAGACCCTTGTGTCTGGCCTATAGCAACACTATCTATGACCTCTTGAAGAAATTCAGTTCTAATCTGCTTCTTCCTATGAAAGTCTAGCCTAGATGTTTCAATTTTTATGTAGGTACCAACAACAAACTGCTAAAATAATCTCTGGGTATGAAGCAACATAGAATCATCATTGTCTCTTATTTGCAGCAGATAGCAATAGTACTCCCTAGCAGATACAGTATAATCCTGTTCGGTTTTCCGCTGAGCAGCTAAAAGGGGGGAAATGAAGGTATAATATGACTGAATATATAGAACATCATAGCAAAAATAATATATAAGTATAAGAAATAGACATGCCTATATCTTCAATGCTGAATAAGTCAACAGGATTTTGAGCAGAAGGGAGATCAACATCAACATCCAGGTCGAAAGAATCAGTTTCGTTCCTTTTTGAATAGATCCTCTTGATCTCACGATGCCAACCAGATTCGCCTCTAGGGAATAAAAGAGGGTACTGAAGTGGATCATAACACGCGTAATATGATTGGACTCTATAACTTGCGTTCGAATGGCTATAAACTTGAATGTGCGGGCTCTTTTCAACAAACACATCATTTCTCTCGGTCCAGATAACGGGTACCTGAGAAGCAGTAGGAAGATTAAAGACACGTTGATCAAGACCAGGATAACACTTTAGAACTATAGTATGGTTCTCAAGGGCAGGCACATCCCTAAGATTTTTAAAAAATCTAGTATATGGATTTCCTTGGAGGATTGTCATCAGCAGCCTAAGAGTGGTCGGTCAAAGCTTATCAGAAATCTGAACTCTGTTTGTGAGTTCTTCATCAGTGTCAAAAAAAATATAGTTGAATGCCTGAGGATTTATTAGATGGAGAGATTAGGCCATCCAAGAAGTGACACACCTGGCCTTGGACCCGAAATGTATAGACCCTTTTTGTATTTTTTGTCAATTCACGGTCATATTTAGCACCATAAGATGTGAATGCCACATTATTATTATATGTCCGGGAGTTCTTTCTAAAGTGCTCACATTCCTCATTATCACCAGTGAATAGGCGCTTCAGAGCATAAGGCATAGCACGAGCAACAACGAAAATTTCACCCTCAGAGCAACAAAAAGAAGAAGGTTCTGAATGGAAGCGTTTAGCACCACAATGTTCACAATTCAGAGCAGCGGGAAGAAGAAGAGACTGAGTTGGGACATTTTCTAGGCGAGCTAATCTGGAAGACGGATGATGAAGATTCCTTCCTGGAAAGATCTGAACATTATGGCAAAAGTATAGGAATACGAGGAATGTGTATGATGATAAATGGGAGGAGTCAGGCATTGTGTTTGAAACACCGGGTAGCTTGTTATTATTCCCTTAAAACTGACAGTAGCAAAGGACTTAGCATGTTATAGAGGGAAAAATAGCGGGAACCTGTACAGATGGCAAAAGTATGAACTTGATAGAAGAGGCAAAAAATGTTTTTCTCCTGGGAGAGAATATCAGGGGAATTGGTAAAGCACATAAACAGAGCAATCAACCTGGGCAGCAATAAGAAGTTCGAATGGAATATGTAGTACAGCTTACAATGCGTAGCTGGTTCCATACAAGGGAAATTTGATAGGGAAAAACTACAGGCAATAGCAACGAGGACTCAATAGGTCACAGACAGAAAGTAAAAACCACAGGATAAGAGGAGGGAGGAGGGAGGGTGGGAAATATAGGAATGAGGGGCACGTAATGATAACTATACCTCAAGGAAGTACTGGCGGGGAGCAGTTTGGTGCAGCAGAAGAATCTGAAGCAACATATCTGGATTGGTTGAGAACCAAATTATTCGTGGTAGGATCTAACGAGCCTGAATCAAGGAGGGAACTATCCACAATATCAACCAAAAGAACGCCAGTCTGGGTATAACCTAAGGGAGTTCTAGAGAAATAGTCATGGTTATTTTGGCCAGGCCTCTGAAACCGAGTTGCCTCAGCAGAAGAAGGCATAGCTGGGCCGTTTTTTTTTTTTTTTGAAGTATTTCGCTCACGCCGGCGACGAAGAAGGTCAGCTTTCTGGGCATGTGGCATTTCTGCATACCTTTTACGTCTTTTAGCATTTTTATCCATCCTTGGATAATACGCATTGGAGAAGCATTAAAACGGAGAGCATGAACATATATGTTTGGTAGGAAATGCAAAAAAACTGTTTAGAGGTGCGCAAAAGGGGATGTAACAGTGACAAATGCAAGCTAAGTGTAGGAAAAGGAAGGAAGCATAGCATATATAATCCAGCGAGACAACTGAAGGAAAGGAGGGGGAGGGGGAGGGGGAGGGGGGAGGAGCAGGAGAAGCAAAGCTAATAATAGCAACAAGAGTAGGTCAAAACACACCAGCATGATATGAAAGTAAGCAGAAGACAAAATACCTTAAGCAGTAAACGGAGGATAACAGAAGAACACGGTAGAGGAGCGAGCTGAAATGGAGCTGCATAAACAAAACGAGACAAAGGTTAAAAAGATGCCGGAAAATAGGGCATATACCAAAAGGGGAAGCAAGTATAAGAAGCACAAACAGCAGTGAATAAATTGCAGGAAAAAGGAGGAAAAAAAAGCACATGAGCAGCGTACTAAACGCAACTTGGGGGGAAAAGAGAGCAACAGCTGGGAAGAACACAGTGATGGCAACAAATGCTAGGCAAGAGGGGGGTTATGTTCAGCGGTAACCCGAGGACAATTGTAGGGCAATTATTCCTACCCAAGAGGGGCGAGGGGGTACCGGTGGAGCGAAAGACTGAGGTGAGCTATTTCGAAGCAAAGGAGTTTAAGCAGCAGAATTAGCTTAGAGCTGTAATGGACAATAGGGGAGGGGGAGGGAGGAAGTAAACCAAAACCGCAGGGGGCAACAGAGGGAGAGGGAGGGGGCGTGCAAGGGGGGAAGCAGAGCAACGAAAGAGCAGGAGAGATCACCTGGTGTAGCGGAGAGGGCAATGGTGAGGAGCAGCAGCAATACCAGAACAGGAACAAAATAGCAAATAGCGGTTTGTGAGGAGCAGGCAAGAGGAGAAGCACAAAGGTTCATGATGGTAGTCACCTAATCGGTCAGGATGCAAGAGGTTAGAGCAGGTTGGCGAAGACGTGTAAGAGAGTTAAAGGAACAGTATTCTGTGAGGGGAAGTGGCTGCAGAGCGCGGAGCAAAGGGGGGAAGAGCTAAGGTAGGGAAAAGTAGCATAAAAAGGGGAAAAGACAGATGATAAATTGGGGGGAGAGAGGGGGAACTTGTGGCCAGCCAGGATGGAGGTAGGATGGAGTGGGTGGAGATGGGACTGGGGAGCAGGCAAACAATAAAAATGAAACATGGGGCAGTGAAACGGGAAGGTGTACAAGGCCGGAAGGTAAAACAGTAATGTGGGAGTGGGAGCAGCTGGAGGACGTGGCAACCTCAAGGGAGCACCTGTAAAAGACCAAAGCAGAGCTAAACAGTGCCAAGGGAAGAGGAAGAAGAGAGACGCAACGACCACACCCGGCAAGTGAGAATATAAAGGGAGAAATTCACACCAATCACGTCGCGCCACGTGGCGGACGACCACGTCCAACGTGGATACCGGGCGTTCGCCCTTAGTACTATATGGTTAATGAGGAGGTTTTATGACAATAACCCAAACCACAAGGAGGTTTAGTATATTTTACCCTTTTTTTTCTTTCTCTTCTCCCTGTCCCTTTCCCTCTCCTCCTCCCCTTGCCACTCCCCTCTCCCATGTTCCCTTCTCCCTTCTCCTTCCCCTTCCCAGTCACGTGACCAGATGCTATGCCTATACATAGTCCACTTATCTTTTGCATTGATGGATTGGGGCGTAACCAATTTAGTTGTAGCAAAGTGGACTAAAATTGTAGTAATGTGATTAATATTATAAAAGAATTTGTTATATATATTTTTTATTAGATACTCAATGAACACTCATTAATATGTCTAAATTCTGTAATAGGTTAGAGAGACCACTAAAAAAGAAAAAAATCAGTAAATTCTTCAGAACGCAAAACATGTGATCATGGTTTGCGTTTAGAAAGAATTGTAATTTTAGTCCCCAATCTATAGTACATGCACATAATCAATCCCCAATCTATTTTGTAGATCAATTTTGGTCTCTAATCTATTCAATTTTGCATGAAAGTGGACAATTGATAAAATTTCTTCAATTTCAGTTGGAACCAAGTCAAGTGAGGACTCTTAAAACCCTTTTTTTTTTCAATTTTTTTAATCTCTGAAACACGATTTTTAATATTTTCAGCTTTCTCTTGCCTTTTGTTTTATTAAACAAAGACATAAAAGGTTAAAGTTCAAATAAAAGGACATCATTAAGATTCCCAAGTTACAGGTTCACTTAGCACAGTAACTAGTGCATGTACAAAATGGCTCTCTACTTTATAATAGTTCTCTTTATAGCTGAAAGATAGACCTGACATGAGGTCACTTTTAGGAAGTTTTTGTACATTGAATCATTATCAAAAATTCATAATTTAAACTGTAAAGAAATTAATCCGTGTAATTATCCAGGAATTTTACGTCAAATGTTCATGCCAAGTTTAATTTGGTTCACTTTTTGGTGATGGATCACATTCGGTTCTATATTCTGCTTCAGCTAAAGAGGCATCAACTTATAGCCAGTTTTCTGGCAATCCAAATAACAGGTTGTTGCCTTTTACTCTTCATTTTTGTTAGAGATTTCTTGTAAGTTAGAAGCATTGGATGCATTATTAGAAGTTTAGCCAATTTGTAGTCATGGCCTTCCCCTTGGGATTGCCCCAACTTAGTACCTTAAGGTTCATATTTGGCACATTTTGCATCTTAAGGTTCACATTGACAAGTTTTAACTTATCCTTGTGGTCGGAATTTGGAATTAAGTATGTCCTCAGTTGTTAAAATACATATTTTCTCTATTATATTTTATGTATCTCAATGTGCAAGTTATCTATCAAATGTGCGTCTGTCAAGAATAAATTAATTGATTTCCACTTTACAGTTCACAAAGTTGAGTGACTAGACCAATTGAGACAAGGCCCAATTATTGGGGCATAAACGCAGTTACCTTCTCGAATATGTGAAGCCGAAAGAAAAAATGGTGGTCCAAGCATGGCAATTAACAAATTAGGCCCAAAACAGAAAAATAAAATACAAGTGAAAATTTTTTTTATTTAGTACATTTTGGTTCCAAGTGGAGTTTTTTTTTTTTTGAAAAACCAAGTGCAGCTCTAAACAAAGTCAAGATTGATCGAAGGAAAGTCACCATCTTTGCCCATCGTCGAGTTGATAAGACAAGGATAAATCTGAAAAACCACTTGATTAAATTTAAATTTGAGCTGGCTATTGGCGATAGAATGGCCCAGATAAACGATTTTGTGATTTTAGGCCCATGTATATGAATTGGTTCAATTCGATTGTCCAAACAAATTGAACCTAAAAGCCCACTTGTGCATCTATTAACCCCGCAAAATTTGCAACTAAACGGGCTCCTTCTTTTTGCATACCCAAAAAAAAAAAAAAGAAGTAAGGTGGCGTTTGGTTCGCATATCGGAATCGGAATCGGATTCGGATTCGGAATCGGATATCCTGGATTTGGAATGAGGTCATTCATTCCAATATATTTGTTTGGTTCAAGTACCTGGAATGTGTATCATTACTATAGTTGATGTTTGGTTCGGCAACTCTTTCGGAAGGGAATATAATAAATATATTATAAACCATATCGTAAATGATAATTATTGGCTCTTTGTAAATGAGATATAAGAAAGTTTCACTAATTAAATGTATTAGTAAATATATTAGTATAAATGTATTAGTAAATTTAGATAATAATATTATCATTATAAGTTTGTAACTAATTATATTAAATATTATATGTATAATTAAATATAATTATATAATTATATAATATATACAAATATTAATTATACTAATATTTTATATAAATATAATATATATTACATATTAAATATAGTTATTATTATATATTATTATATTTAAAATAATAATTATTATAATTATATAACTTATTAATATTACATACATGTATGTATTATAATTATATGCACATATAATATACATTTATAAATATACATATATATTATAAATATAATATTATATAATATTAATAAATTTATAATATATATTATATAAGTATAATTATATTTAACTAAATAATTATAATATATAATTATATAATACAATAACATCATTATTATAAGTTTGTAACTAATTAAATTAAATATTATATATATAATTAATTATAATTATGCAAACGCTATAAAATAAATACATAATTATAATTATATAATATATAAATATTAATTGTACTCATATTTTATATAAGTATAATGCATATTAATATTAGATATAGTAATTATTATATATTATTGTATTTAAAATAATAAATATAAATATAAATATAATTATATAATTTATTAATATTATATACATGTGTATATTATAATCATATGCACATATAATATGCATTTATAAATATACATATATATTATAAATATATTATTACATAATATTAATAAATTTATAATATATATTATATAAATATAATTATATGTAACTAAATAATTATAATATATATTTATATAATGTACTAATATTATAATTATAATATATTATATATATGTATATATTATAATATATAATATATATAATATATATAATATATATAAATATTAATTATATCATTGTATAATTATAATATGTAATTGGATTTGTTTCTTGGAATCAAACTTGGGAATCGGACAAAACCCACCAAAATACTTGGGAATGGAGAAACACCAAATTTTTAGAAATCATTCCAAGATTTCAATTCCCATTCCAGTGAACCAAACACCATTTATGGGGTTCATTCCATTCCCCGAATCCGATACCCTCTTACCAAACGCCCCCTAAGTTTAGAGATGTGTTCTTTGCCATGTACTTTTTGGGTAAAAACTAAAAACTTGTGTAGGTATAATCTACGGTGGCCTCACTCGTAGATTGAACAGTAAAGATTGTGCCACATCATGAAAGCAAAATTAAATATTTAGAGTTTCAGCCTCCTTTTCCTATCTTCCTAGTTCCTACTCCGTCCCAAAAATAGAGACAAAATACTCTTTTATATTTTTTGGCGGGGAAGGAGAGACTTGGGTTGAGGGTCTAAATGGGTCAAATTGAACTTGCTTGGGGCAAAATAACAAAAAAATAAACCATGAACAATACCTACACACCTCAAATGATTCTATTTTCCAAACATCAAGGAGGTGGAACATGCTGAAATTTTTATAAAAAAATATCTATCTACTGTTAAGAGAAGGTATGAAATGAGTTGCTCCCTGAACCACCAACAATTCAGTGAAGAACTCCATTAAGCGTAGTTTCTCAAAATTGAGCTATTTAACAAATGTTCCCACCATTTTCTAGCTTGAGGCAATGGTAAATTATTAATTTTAAGATTCTCCAACTATTGTCAACCACAATTACAAATATAACCTTCAATTTTTCCCTGAATAAGTACTATTAATTTCTATAAATTAAGTAGTAATTGTAGCACAGAAAACTACTTTGCTATCTTTGCTCTTGGCACCTTTAAAATGTAATTTTGTCATTAACTAAATGCATGAATCCAAATGCCACATTCATGTTCTGTATGTATAAACACATATGCCTATGTGTACCTCTATATGGTGATACATATTGATAATCAATTTATTTCTCATTTATATGCAAAAATTGAAAAGGGCAAAGATGTATGAATAACTAAATGTAAATTACCACCTTAATTGCCATTTATGTATGACAAGCATAAACACCGAGTCAACATATAAATTGGGATCCTGAACTTAAGGTCTCCATAAACAAATTTATTGGCAATACAACATATCTCATTCCTGTCTTGAACTTTAAGCAAGACAAAGAATTTCCCCCATATAAATTTGCACTCCAGGGCTCTGCCATATATTCAGTAGAAAAACATGAGTACTACTTGAATGAATGGTAAGCCTTGGAATGAGATTTCGATATACTATGCAATTGCAGAAAAAGTTGCTAATGGATTATCTCATATATAATGGTATTACCGTCTACTTCAAGCTGTGATATCTTTGATAAACTGAAGTTTGATCTTCTGCAATGCTCCTAGAACTTCTTTCATGTTTATTCTTTCCTCAGGAGCATTTGTGGTGCAACTTAAACTAAGTTGCAAGATAGACGATATGCATTCAATCTTCCTTTGTACTGTTTTATCTTCAGGATGAAGCAAGTCTGTGTCTATAACCTGAATCACAGAATCTGGTGAGCATTCTTGTATCCAACGCCTAAGGTTTAATTCTTCTGTAAACATCTCATCCTTAGGCTTTCTTTTTGTAAATGTCTCCATCAATATAATCCCAAAGCTGTAAACATCAGTACTTGTTGAAATCAATCCTTCCAGTCCATACTCTAGCATCAAAAAATTTGAAACTAGTTGTTAAAGTCAAGTACTAGTACCAGTTCACCAATTTTACATTTTTTTCAAATTTTTTAAATTTCACATACTGTACTAGCCATTAAAAGTTTAAACTTTAATTTGAATGACATAAAAAATTTGAAATTGGAATAAAGAAAAGTCACCTGGGGCAATATATCCAAATGTAGCAAGAGTCTTTGTTTGTATCACAGATTCTCCGTCTCCCAACAACTTCGCAATTCCAAAATCGCAAATATGTCCAACCATGTCTTCATCTAGGAGAATATTGCTTGGCTTCAAGTCACAGTGAACTATAGGCATTGAATAGCCATAGTGGAGATATTCCAAACCAGAAGCCACGTCTATCATGATACCCAACCTTTGCTTGATACTTAGGACATGATAGTTTACATGAAGCCATTTCTCAAGGCTTCCATTGGGCATGTATTCGAGCACCAAAGCCTTAAAGTCAAGGCTAGAGCAAGCAGTAATTACTCTAGTTAAATTTCGATGACGAAGGCAGCTTAAGACTTCACATTCTCGATCAAAGCTTTTAAATGCACCTTCTAGCTGCAAATCGAATACCTTTATGGCCCAAACCATCCCATTTTCACAAATTCCCTTGTAAACTGAACCAAAGCCCCCCGAGCCAAGTAAGTTACTCTTGCTGAATCCATTTGTTATTTGTCTAAGTTCATGGAAGGACACCCTTTCAAATGTCGCTGTGGGAAGCAAGTTCTGAGTTGGAGTTAGAATTTTCTTTCTCAACTTTAACCGTATCAAAAAAATTGAAATCACCAAGGCTAAAATGACAAATCCTGATGTCCACAGAACAATCATGACTATCCTTTTGGTCCTTGATTCATGCTCAAATGTACTTGCACAAGGTTGGAGCCAAGGAGCGCCACACAATGCTTCATTTGAGAGAAAAGATAGGTTTGTGAAATTTGCGAACGGCCCTCCATGAGGAATTGGTCCTCTCAATCTGTTGTAAGACACATTAAAGTATTGGAGATCTGGCAGTACCTGTAATGAGTTGGGAATTTCACCTTCCAGATTGTTAAAAGATAGATCCAAATGCCGTAACTGCAACATATTCTTCATGGAATCTGGTATCAATCCTTGTAGCATGTTACGTTCCAAGGAGAGTTCTTGCAAATCCTGTAGTGCTCCAATAGTGCTGGGTATCCTATCCATGTATTGATTATTTGAAAGGTTCAAATAGACTAATACCTTGAAGTTTCCAATTTCAGCGGGCAAAGAACCTGTCAAATAATTTCCTGACATGTCTAGCTCCAAAATATATCTGAGGCTCCAAAAGCTTGTTGGTACCACAGAACTTAAATTGTTAGAATTGAGATAAACATATCTGAGTGTTGTAACGTTTCCTAAACAAGAAGGCACCATACTCGAGAACATATTTTGTCCAAGCGTTAATTCTCCTAAGTTCACCAAATTACAAAACTCACTTGGAATAGCACCAAGTATTTGATTGCCGCTTAGATCTATCCTCTGAAGCTTCAAGAACCATTTGATTGTAGTTGGAATTAACCCTGTCAAACTATTGTTTTCAAAGAACAGTTCTACTAAGTTGCTCAAATTACCAATCGAACTTGGAATTTCACTTTTGATTCCACAACTACCTGCATGAAAGGATTCGAGTGAGCTAGAAAGATTTCCGATAGACTTTGGGAGGAAGCCATTCAGAGGATTCCCATTAATCCTCAAAGATTTTAAATTCTTGCAATTTGCAAGAGACGTAATGAAGCTCAACCCGTTGGATCGCAAGTCCCCAAAAAAATCATTGTTTGTTACGGACAAGACTTCTAGTAATCCCAAGTTTCCAAGAGAATGAGGAATTGCACCAGTAAAATGGTTAATGCCAATGTCTAGTACTCTGAGCCTAGAAGCATTTGAGATGGATGTTAGTATAGCTCCAGTGAATGTATTTCCCCCAAGATAGAGTTCCTCAAGATTGGGTAAGGAAACACCTAAAGTCCATGGAAGCTCGCCTGAAAAACTGTTTTCCGAGAGGGAAATAAATTGTAGTGTTGAACTATTGAAAAGTTTCAGCGTGATGGGACCTGTCAACCTATTTGAGCTCAACTGTATAACTTCCAACTTGCTTAGATTACCAACCTCTTGAGGTACTATACCTGACAAATCAAATTGGTAACAAGAAAATGAGGTATTCGACGTGAAACAATTTGGTCAAAGAAAGAGGTAAGTAATGAGAAAATGGACATATACAGGAAATACGTAATATTAAGCACTACGGATTACAAGCTAGCAAGCATTTGAGTACAAAACGATAAAGACCAGTTTATGTAAATCCTGTTCCTAATGTAGATGAACTAAGCATAAACTAGTGTAGCTTAAAAACATCTTTTCTCTCTTCATTTGAGTATCTATTGAATCGTTGCTAATTAAAAAGCTAACTCCCTCAATTTATCTAGTTCACAGTGGTCAGGTAATTGGCGTTATTTTGCATCTTGTAATTCGAAGTTTGTCAACCAAGCTGGTAACAAAATTAAAGCATGACAACATGCCAAAACTCTTGGATATCATTTATTTAAGTATTTTTTTTTAAAATTTTTGTGGTAAAGGAAAAGTGGTTATGGGAAAGGGAAGGATCCAATGGAGACATAAGCAAACAAGGACAGGAAGAGTCCACTTCGAACCTAGATTATTTTCCGAAACAATCCTTGAAGGAACACAAAATCCTGTTTTCTAACAAGTGTGTGCACAAGTAACTAAACTTAATGGAAGAGGCAATTTCAGTAAAATTAATTGAATCAATGGGTAAAGTTAGGAATGCTAATGGTAAAATTCATTGACAACTTTGGAAATGATAAAACATTTTGGTATGGCTTAAACTAAACGTATGACATTGGCAAGTGGAACACGGGAATATTTAACTTTTCTAACTCCAACATCCACGCTCTTGCTTCTCCACCATATATACCCTCTTCCTAAGTGCTCCCTCGTCTTCCTATTTCCCATTGCATCGTCTGTAAGCCCTTAATCAGATTTAGTGCAATCAATTGGGGTTGAGTTATATATGGCATATTGAGATCAAGTTGATCGAACTCAGCTTGAATGCCTAAACCCGTTTTTGCTTATGCCGTGGACCAGTATGAACTAACATGTTAACAAATGAGAAAGTGGGAGACGCGCCTCACAAGTTCCGTTTCACACCATTTGGGGGTATATTAGTAATTTAAATCATACTAAAAAATATTTGCATCCACTAATGACAAAATCACTATACCGGATTTACATCCGAATCTAACTTGTTCACTCCCAAATCCAATTTCTTTACTCAAAACTCCAACTTTTGTATGCCCAAAATGATTTACATTAAAGTCATTCTGATTTATATCAAGAGCAAGCTTGTATGAAATTGTGCAAGACACAACTTGTGAGGCTCGGGATCCAAAAAAGAGTCCAATTTGTACTTGCTTAGTCAAGCTCAAATTTGACTTAAAGAAAACTCTTCTTATAATGCAATAATAAAATAGAGCTGATTTCAAAATGTATGAAGCTTTTTACCTGTCATATTAGCACTCCTTATGCCTAGTATCTCCAAATTATAGAGATTGCCAATGACTTTTGGAATTTCACCTGCCAACAACTTATGACATGAGAATAAATTAAAGGGCAAAATATACTTTACTCTCCTGTGATTTAGTAATTTTCACATAACCTCCTATAGTTTTAAAAGTTATATATAATTCTTTCATAATTTGGATTAAAATTTCAAAGTAACGGAAATAATTATTTGTAATGGAACCCATAAAAATATCGAAATTACCGTTATTTAAAAACTAAAATGGTTGAAGTGACCAAACTATATAAACAAGTATGCATGACACTCTAACCCCATATGGTTTTATGTTTTACCATATAACCCCTTCATGATTTTCAAAATATATACATAACCCCCCATGGTTAATAAATAATTTTCAACTTTACATAGGGGTACTTTTGACATTTTAGTTGACTCCATTATGGAATACAAAATCAGTGATTTTGATACTTTAATTCAAATCATAAGGGGATTATGTATAATTTTCGAAACTATAGGAAGGTTATGTGGAAAAGCATTACACCACAAGAGAATAAAGTGTATTTTGCCCTGAATTTAATTAAAGGAACCATTCACCAATATTTCTAAAGTAATTAGCGACCTCCAACAACATTCTTTTTTAATTAAATGTTCCATGTGAATTTTATAAATTTAGTCTAAAAATCCTTCAAAACCTAATGAAAATTTCTTCTTGGGTTATGAGGATTTTGAACAACTTTCAAGGGGCTAAGATGGAATTTCAGTCCAAATTCATAATTCATGCAATAAACTTACGTCAATACGTCAATTAGTCATGGATGACAATTGCCGATTATAGCTAAAAACTTTAGAAATTTTGATTGAGTAAAGAAGATTTTTTTTTTCTTTTTGACAAAATAAAGAAGCAAGTTAAGACATAAGAAAAATCAGACAATTTAGTTTGAAATGAATATAGATAACGTACAGGATGCGGCCAAAACTAAAAATACTTTCAAGTATGAAATGAAATAAGAAAGAAGGATGAATTGACATTATGCATGTTAGGGTAGAGTAGTCATTTTGCAAAAAAAAAAAATTATTAGTTTGAATGAATTTCATCCATATTACCTTTCAATCTAAAGCAAAAAGAAGTTAAATGTAATATTTGAAACCACGTGGCAGTTAGATGGCACATTACCTCCACATGAGGGTCTTGAGTAATTTCCCCAATTTTTTTAGTGCAAGTATCTGTACCAAAAGTATTTCAAACATTCCCACATCCTTGTTTTTTTAATTTTTTTTCTAATAGAAGGGGTGAGGTTTAAGAAGCAGACAGGGAATTATTGCTTAAATCCAGTTTGGTTAAACATTAAGTATTTCCCCACGCATGTGCATCTAAACTCATTACCACTTAAACATTTAATTGTGATGAATTGATGGCTCGAAATATGCAAAAGAATTTTTTCAAAATAAAGCCAAGTTGGTAGCTTACCTGTCAGGTCAGTCCCACCCAAATATATTTGTGTAAGCGTGGTTAGATTCCAAACTCCATTTGGTATATGCCCTCTGAATCTGTTGTATGACAAGACTAAAACTTGGAGGTTTGAACATTCTCCGATGCCTGATGGAATTTCACCTTCAAAGTAATTCCATGATAAGTAAAGCCCTTGGAGTTGTGGGAGATAATCGCAGATACGTGCTGGAAGGTAACCCGATAAGCTATTATTCGTAAAAGCAATTGTTTGCAATGAGGAGAGGTTAAACAAAGCCCATGGCAGAGGGCCTACAAGTTGGTTATATTGAATTTCCAAAACTCTCAATTTTGGTAGAGCGCTAAATTCTTCTGAAAGGTTTCCCGTAAAGAAGTTATCACCCAACCCAATGACCTCTAGCTTTGTCAAATTAGAGAGCCTGCCTGATAATGAACCAGAAAATCTGTTGTGTTCGAAGTTGATATACCAGACTGCACTTAAACATCCCAAACATGATGGAAATTCTCCTTCAAAGTCATTGCTTGCAAGGTTGATGTACTTCAATCGATGGAGACGAGATAGCTCAGGTGGAAGGTGCCCATGAAAGCTGTTATTTCTAACATTTAGCCAGACTAGGAAAGAAAGATTTCCCAGTTCTGGAGGTATGGTTCCTACAATTCCCATGTAAGAAAGGTTAATGGCTGCGACTCTTTGATGGCGAGCGTTACAAGTGATTCCAATCCAGTTGCAAACAGAGTTCGAATTGGACCAGTTGGTTGGGATGATCCTTTGGGGGTCGAAAATGGTGGTTTTGAGGGCTAGAAGTGCATTCAGATCAGCAGTGTTGTTATGGTTGCCGGCAGCAATTATGCTAGCTGAGCTTGTTGTGACAAAAGGCAACAGTAGCACGGCTGCAACGAAAAGAAAATAAGTTTTCTTCATTGCTTATATAGAGGTAAATAACACTTGAGGAATGCCAAACAAATATAGAACATGGGTACATTGTGAGCTTGGACAGGACTTATATAGGCATATATTTGCGGTTGACTTAATATTTTTCCACAACACCAGGTTGAAGAATTTTGAATAAAACAGGTTCCTGATTAATTAAGTATTTACATATGTGAATTAATAAATTGCCATTACTCATTGTCCATGAGGAAGTTATAAGATTTTGACAATCCTCATCTGTTCACCTAGGTTCTATTTTGATACGTTTGCTGGTTTAGATTCTTTTCTTCTTTTAAATTGCTACATATTCTGTTGGAAAACAGGAAGCAAAAAGCTTATAGTAAATCTGTTACTCAATTTGGTGAATTTAATATAGCCTTGACTCTTATGTCTGAGACATATGTTTTTAATTTTTTATAGTTTAAAACTAGGTAAAAATACGAACAATTGACTTGTAAGTGTGAAATTGTCATTTGTACCCCATGGCCGACAAGTGTCATGGTAGCTTTTCAAGTGTATTATCGATCTCTTTCCCGGTAGTTTTGGACAATTTAAGCATCTTGTCTTGATGAAGACCTGCTGCTCAATTCTCTGGCTAGAAATCAAATGCCCAGTGGGGGAAGATGAATTCCTCTCTTTGGACATCATTGGGTTAGTTCCAAATAGTAGTAATAATGGTTATGGAGAATTCTATATTACTTGTCTTGTCACGTTAGTGTATGCTCTCCTAGTCTATTGGTGATAATCACATATCATTACAGTCACTACCTTTAACAAGACTTGGTCAACCTTGAGGATGCTATCTTGACAAAGAACCATGAGGGTCCAAGTCTCAAATCTATTGGGTGTGTTTATTGAAAAATATATTTGTTTATGGTTTATAGTTGATCCACCTTGATGGGATAAATGCAAATTCGTTTCTAGGTTTCAAGTCATTAATTAATAACAATGAACTGACAAAATAGAGGGATAGGAAGTTGTGCAGTATTAGACTAATTACAGAATTGCCAGACATGTTTTCCGGATGATTTACTTCAATACTTTCAAAATTAGTTATATTATTTACAGACTGAGGTTTTTTTAGATGTTATCATTTGATTGTAGATTATTACAGAATGCTTTTCCAAGTATTAAAAATACACTTTAATTACTTCCCAAGATTACAAATCCTCATTTATCATCCTATCCTATTTTTAGTGACTTTATAAATTTTAACCTTCTTGGGGTCCTTGAGCAGCTGTCAAGATTTCCTCAGACTAGCATTTTATGTATTTTTTTCACCTTTCGTTGTTGTGTTTTGTAGAGTAATTGATTTGACTAGCAATTCCAGTGTTTTAGCATTCTCTGTGGCATTTTAAGTATAACAATTTTCCAGGAATGATAAAAGGTATACTACTCCAAGCCAAGCTAAAATTATTATGTCTCTGAAAACTTCAATAAGAGAAAGAAGAGCTAAAAGCTTGTTGTCCCTTCATTATTTTGTGGGTGGACGATTTACCCTTTATTCCATTAGTTCAAACAGCAAAATTTGATCGAAAGTCCAGAAGTTTACACATTAAATTGTTTAATGACTTAAATGGTACATATTATAGCTTAGGGGCTAAAAGTGTATAAAAATGGCATCTTAGGGAGTTAAGAATTATGTGAATTTATCACGTCCGCACGATTTGAAATTAAGCATCATTGGCCTATTTTGGGACATTTATTGTTTTGGATGATTGTTTTTATGTGACTTTATCACATCCGCACGATTTGAAATTAAGCATCATTGGCCTATTTTGGGACATTTATTGTTTTGTCCTTTGTTCAATGAAAGAGTTTCATGTGAATATACAAGGATTTCAATTTGTTCCATTTAACATGCTAAATCAAGCGGACCGTACATATCACGTGAATTAGCAATTGGGGTTTTTATATGTCCATCTAGAGGTTTTTCATTAATCCTGGAGCAATTACTATACATGTTAAATAGTTACTCCACATCAACATAAAATTTTTCATACGCTTCACGTCGGACGAAAATTCACTATTCATGTGAACAATAAATGTTACTATTCATTACTTCCTGTGTGAGACCTCGAAATTTTATTTATCTTTATAGCTCTTATTTGAACTTACTTGTCTTAGATTCTTGGTAGAATATAAGCCAAGAGAGTGCATTTTGTTAAGAAAAGTTTCATAATCTCAAGTTAGAAAATCTAGAAATTTTCGCAGGAGGTTCTGCGTAGTTTTGGGAAATTGGCTATAACTTCATATAGGAAAGTCGGAATTGAGTTCCGTTTGTTGCGTTTGAAACTAGACATATAAGGATTCCTACGGTATAAAGTTCAGAGTTTGATTCAATATCTATAAATTCTAGAAAGTTGGCAAAATTGACTGAAAATTCTGCCCTGCACAAGTAAACATAGGAATGTTGTAGTAGCTTATGGCTCAATTTGGACCAACTTATGAACTAAATCTCTTTGAGGTATCTTCTAAAGATTATTAGTATTTGAAGTCTAGTTTTTAACAAGCTAAGTTGTATGAATTTTTGATATTCATAACTCAAGTTATGATTTTTCTAAAGGAATGGCATAAGTTAGGGTTTTGTGCAAACAAGGGTTTTGGTGTGTGTTTTTGTGTGCATTTTGGTAGTGTGATTGTGAGGACTTGTAAAATCTCTGATATTTTCTCAAAAATTTCCTTTTATTTGGAATCCATTATTTCACAATAGTTTTACTACTCATTCACTTCCTCAATAGTTACAATTAATCATAGAACCAAGGATTTTACCTTTACTTTTATTGTTAAGGTAAACTAAGGTTTTTACGTCTTTTGGTAGTGTGATTAATTGGTGTGGAGTGTGTACTCAATTTGATGATTAAGAGTGAGTTTTATATAAGAGAAAATGTGTGATTAGAAGAGATAATAATAAATTAGTGAATCACAAGTTCAAACCCTAGTACGCGGTAATTAAGGAAAATCGGCTTGAATCGACGTGCACCGTTCGCTACCGATTGAATACACCACTTGACCACTACTTTATTATCTTAATCTCCTTGTTATTAATTGAACAAAATTAGCCCTAAATTATCTTCTAAAGCAGCCGAAATTTTGGACTATAAAAACAAGAGAGAAAAGAAAAAAAATTGACCTCAAATCAAAGTGTGACATTTGTTGGAACATTAGTCAATTTTGACCAAACAAATTCCTACCTTCTTATCTTTCTTCTAGGCTGATTTTTCCTCATTTCTTGCTTGTCTTGGCCGTGGCCTGGAGAGGAAAAAAAGAAGAGAGAAAACCAACTTCATTTCCAACCTTGAATCAAGCTTGTTTGAGTGAAATCAAACAAACTAAATCGATTAAACTTAACTTGTGGTGTTTGGCAAGTTTTGTGTGGAAAAATTTTTGGAAGAAAGGTGTTTGGTTCTCACTTACAAGCACTTTTTGGAAGGTATTGGCTGCCTATCCTTTTTCTATTCCTTAATTTTGTTTAAGTTGGATAGAATCTTATATTTTTGGCTCGAGACGGTTAATTTGTTAGTTTGGTATGATATGTTGGATTGTTGAACTAGGGTTTGGAATTTTCAGTGTGTTTATTGTTATTTATATAGTATATGATGTGGAGGAGCTTGGATAGGGACTTGGATAGTGATGCAAGACATGAATGTGACTAGTAAGCATTGAATCATTAAATTTCCAGCTTTAGAGAGAAATCTGTCCTGCTTCTGACCTGTTTAATTCATCCATGTTAGAGACCGAATCAGGTTTAGTTAAAAAATGAAAGTTGTAGGAAATGGTGTTAACTAGCTGCCTACAAAATCTCAGCTCAATCGGAGCACGGTAGCCTGTGAAATGACAAAAATACCCTTGACCGCCAAATGTATTGTTTCGCGGGCAGTTTTCTGTTTTCTCTGAGATTGCACCTTTTGACCATGAAAATCTACGAAATGGCTATTGATGTCTTCATAAGACTTGTATTTATCCGTCTTAGTTTCAAAGCGGTATAAAGTGTACCCCAAACCGATAGGCGTAGCTTCAGTTGTGACCAAAATGCCAAGAGATGTCAAACCTGTTATTGTGATATTCGTCTTGAACATTAGTTCCGGTCACATTGCAAGCATTATTCTGTAATTGAATGACATTGAGCCTAGTGAAAGGCTATTGCGGTAAGATTATTTGTGTGTGACTTTGGGGCTGAATTGAGAAACATAATGAAGCCATAAATGGCAGGAAAAATAGCTAAATACAAAGGGCATGTCACCCAAATTTTCACTCGAGCACTAGACGTGTGTACTTGTGGTTCGAGCGAAGAGTTGAGATTGAATTGAACTCGAATTGTCTAGGTTATTCGAGTCCTCTTTTGTTGAGGTATATAAGCTGGAATTTGGCCAAACTCGTACCCTTAGAAAAAAGAAGTAGTGACCACTCGGAATATGTTTTCCTCGTCTTTTGGACTTAAATGCGAATTCCAAAGTTTTAGTAGCTTCTTTAGCAACACCAAAATAGCGAGCATGAATTTTCTAGAGTTTGATAAGTAACTTGAATACTACTGAAACGAGTTTCATGTACTTGATTTTCTTAAAGCGAAACTCCTGTGTTGCGAACCCTAGTTGATTTTAAAATCTTGCATAATATTTTATCGCAGATTTGGACTCCAACCAAGGAGTTACACCTGAAAGTGATTTTGACAAGCACTAAATCTTTGGCGAGTGCTTCCAAATACATGATTGAACTTGATACTTGATTAAATTCTTTACCAACGTGATCGGATAAGATTTGCATGGTTTGGTCGGGCAAGTGTGCACTTTATCGCACTTGACCTAGCATTGACTTGTACTTGTATTTGTACTTGTGCTTGATTTGTAAGTGTTGAGCGGTAGTATGTACCACACTCGATACGAGTGGGAGGTACCTCTCATTCCCGTCTCCATACTTTTCTCTTGACTAAGTCAATTGGTCATCGACTACAGTGACTACTTGGAAACCCAAACCCCGCTGGCTAGTTAATCGAGTGAAGCCGGCAAGGGTTTGGTCGATTAGATAATGAACCATGGGTATCTAGTGTTGTCGAATGGAGTGTTATCTTCTCGACTAATCGATATACTCGAGTATTACCACTAGTGTTTAGTTGGTGTTTGGCCCCGGTAAGGGGGTTGAATGGTGGACAGATTGATGTGAATCGAAGTACTACTGGATTGGTTACTTTACTTGAAAGTTGACGAAGTATCAACTAATACAGGATCAAGCTTTGGTGAAGCAACAGGAATTTGGCTCCTGAGAGCCATCTGTATCCTTATACTTTGATTGTTATTCGTAGTGTTATTGTTTCTTTTAGAAAAAAATTTTACACTCGCTCATTTTGAGATTTGCTACTTGAATTGTTATTGCTCACTTTTATGATCTTGTTCTACTCGCTACTTTGCTACTTTGATACGTGCACTTTTAAATAATAGTCAACTTGCTATTTGGAACCTCACTGGATTTTTAGTTCATTCCACGCCATTTGTTTTCCTTACAGGGGATACGAGCGAGGGTGTGAGACTGGTACAGGCTAGCATAGCCTAGTTTTTGCAAATTTTGTGATTGTACTCGCGCTAGTGCTCGGTTAGGATTGAATATCTTTTGTTATAATTGGGATTGTACGAATGTTTGGATATAGAAATGAATGTGCATGTACGTTCCAAGTTTGGGAACTGTTATCTTCTTTACTCTTGAGGTTGTAACCTATTTTATTTGAAGTGAGTGAATGAGTTCTGGAGAGAGTTGGGTAGGTGGTCCGCTAAACCCTGGGGTGCGTCCTAAGGGGAGGTGGGTTCGTCACAGATGGTATCAGAGCTCTTATCGAGCTCGTGCCGGAAGAGGGTTCTTGGACTGTGGGGATTGGCTTGTTAAGTGTGGAACAGTTGTCTATTGTTGGAAACATTAGATATTTATGTTGGGTAGGAATCTCAAAAGTGATTGATTTCCTCTGGAGCCTGACCAGCTTGAGTGGTGGATTATTTTATTTTCGGATTCTTATACCCGACTACCAAAGAGCAATACCTTTATGATAAGTCTGGAGGGCGAAAGCCAAGGCGCGGGGGAATGCGAATGGTCTGGACTTAGGAGATATTGAAAATATTAGTGAGATTCGGGGCCCTTATTATTCAAGTGTATATACCTGGTTATCCTTCTTTAAGTTTTGATTAAGTATAGTGCCTGAACAATAACTAGAGTTAATGTCCCGTAGGGTATGTGACTATATATATAAGGAGAGTGTTTTATTTTAAATGTGTTCTATTATTTTCACTTTATGATTTGAAATTGTTTTTACCGAACTTTATAGCTACTTAAATCTATATAGTGTATATTTTTTTAAAAAAAAAGAAGCATGGAGGGTAGTACGTGTTTAGAGATTTAATTGTAGTCATGAGAGGAGATGTACTTTGGAGATTATTTGCCAATGCATAGTATTTTATTTCACGATTTAGCAAGAGTAGTAACCAAGTTTCATAATTACGAATTTTCTTTTTCATCGAGTTCCTAAATTTATATCACTTTGCACAATTTGACGTCTTCATTGAACTTCCTTAGCATATCAATTTAGCCATTACGTCGGCGAGATTTTCTCTCTAGGTAAGTTTGCGGTAGTACTATGAGTAAGAGAAAGTCACTTAGGAATTGGAGGAAATCCTGTAACATCAAGTTTTGAGCGAGCAAAGGTACGAATTTCGAGGACAAAATTCTTTTAAGGGGGAGAGAGTGTGAGACCCCAAAATTTTATTTGTCTTTATAGCTCTTATTTGAACTTACTTGCCTTAGATTCTTGGTTGAATGGAAGCCAAGGGAGTGCATTTTGCTAAGAAAAGTTTCATAATTTCAAGTTGTTAGAAAATTTAGAAATTTTCGTAGGAGGCTCTGCGCAGCTTTGGAAAATTGGCTATAACTTCGTATAGGAAAGTCGGAATTGAGTTCTATTTGTTGCATTTGAAACTAGACACATAGGGATTCCTATGGTGTAAAGTTCAGAATTTGATTCAATCTCTATAAATTCTAGAAAGTTGGGAAAATTGACTGAAAATTCTGCCCTGCACAAGTAAACATAGTAATGTTGTAGTAGCTTATGACTCAATTTGGACCAACTTATGAACTAAATCTCTTTGAGGTGTCTCCTAAAGATTATTAGTATTTGAAGTCTAGTTTTTAACAAGCCAAGTTGTATGAATTTTTGATATTTGTAACTCAAGTTATGATTTTTCTAAAGAAATGGCATAAGTTAGGGTTTTGTGCAAACTAGGGTTTTGGTGTGTGTTTTTATGTGCATTTTGGTAGTGTGATTGTGAGGACTGGTAAAATCTCTCATATTTTTTTAAAAATTTTCTTTTATTTGGAATACATTATTTTACAATAACTTTACCACTCATTCACTTCCTCAATAGTTACAATTAATCATAGAACCAAGTGTTTTCCCTTTACTTTCATCGTTAAGGTAAACAAGGGTTTTTACGTCTTTTGGTAGTGTGATTAATCGGTGTGGAATGTGTACTCAATTTGCTGATTAAGAGTGAGTTTTAGATAAGATAAAGTGTGTGACTAGAAGTGACAATAATAAGTTAGTGAATTACAAGTTTAAACCCTAGTACGCGCGAATTAAGGAAAATCGGCTTGAACCGACGTGCACCGTTCACTACCGATTGAATACACCACTTGATCACTACTTTATTACCTTAATCTCCTTATTATTAATTGAGAAAAATCAGCCCTAAAATATCTTCTAAAGCAGCCGAAATTTTGGACTAAAAAAACAAGAGAGAAAAGAAAAAAATTGACCTCAAATCAAAGTGTGACACTTGTTGGAACATTAGTCAACTTTGACCAAACAAATTCCTACCTTCTTATCTTTCTTTTTGGCTGATTTTTCCTCATTTCTTGCTTGTCTTGGCCATGGCTTGGAGAGGAAAAAAAGAAGGGAGAAAACCAACTTCATTTCCAACCTTGAATCAAGCTTGTTTGAGTGAAATCAAACAAACTAAACCGATTAAACTTACCTTGTAGTGTTTGACAAGTTTTGTGTGGAAAAATTTTTGGAAGAAAGGTGTTTGGTTCTCACTTACAAGCACTTTTTGGAAGGTATTATGGCTACCTATCCTTTTTCTATTCCTTAATCTTGTTTAAGTTGGATAGAATCTTATATTCTTGGCTCGAGACGGTTAATTTGTTAGTTTGGTATGATATGTTGGATTGTTGAACTAGGGTTTGGAATTTTCAGTGTGTTTATCGTTATTTATATAGTATATGATGTGGAGGAGCTTGGATAGGGATTTGGATAGTGATGCAAGACATGAATGTGACTAGTAAGCATTGAATCATTAAATTTCCAGCTTTAGAGAGAAATCTGTCCTGCTTTTGACCTGTTTAATTCGTCCATGTTAGAGGCCGAATGAGGTTTAGGTCAAAAATGAAAGTTGTAAAAAATGGTGTTAAGTAGATGCCTAAAAAATTTCAGTTCAATTGGAGCATGGTAGCATGTGAAATGACAAAAATACCCTTGACCATCAAATTTATTGTTTCGCGGACAGTTTTCTGTTTTCTCTGAGCTTGCACCTTTTGACCTTGAAAATGAATGAAATGGCTATTGATGTCTTCATAAGACTTGTATTTATCTGTCTTAGTTTCGAAACGGTATAAAATGTACCCCAAACCGATAGGCGTAGCTTCAGTTGTGACCGAAATGCCAAGAGATGTCAAACCTGTTATTGTGATATTTGTCTTGAACATTAGTTTCGGTCGCATTGCAAGCATTGTTCTGTAATTGAATGACATTGAGCCTAGTGAAAGGCTATTGTGGTAAGATTATTTGTGTGTGACTTTGGGGCTGAATTGAGAAACATAATGAAGCCATAAATGGCAGGAAAAATAGCTAAATACAAAGGGCATGCCGCCCAAATTTTCACTTGAGCACTAGACGTGTGTACTTGTGGTTCGAGCGAAGAGTTGAGGTAGAATTGAATTCGAATTGTCTAGGTTATTCGAGTCCTCTTTTGTTTAGGTATACAAGCTGGAATTTAGTCGAAACTCGTACCCTTAGAAAAAAGAAGTAGTGACCACTCGGAATATGTTTTCCTCGTCTTTTGGACTTAAATGCGAATTTCAAAGTTTTAATTGCTTCTTTAGCAACACCAAAAGAGCGAGTATGAATTTTCTTCATTTTGTTAAGTAACTTGAATACCACTGAAACGAGTTTCATGTACTTGATTTTTTTGAAGCGAAACTCCTATGTTGCGAACCCTAGATGATTTTAAAATCTTGCATAATATTTTATCGCAGATTTGGACTCCAACCAAGAAGTTACACCTGAACGTGATTTTGACAAGCACTAAATCTTTGGCGAGTGCTTCCAAATACATGATTGAACTTGATACTTGATTAAATTCTTTACCAACGTGATTGTATAAGATTTGCTTGGTTTGGTTGGGCAAGTGTGTACTTTATCGCACTTGATCTAATTTAACTAATCACTTGATATCTCATTCATGCTTGTACAAGTGACTTGATTTGCATTGACCTGTACTTGTGCTTGATTTGTAAGTGTTGAGCGGCAGTATGTACCACACTCGATACGAGTGGGAGGTACCTCTCATACCCGTCTCCGTACTTTTCTCTTGACTAAGTCGGTTGGTCATCGACTATAGTGACTACTTGGGAACCCAAACCCCACTGGCCAGTTAATCGAGTCGAGTCGGCAAGCGTTTGGTCGATTAGATAACGAAACATGAGTATCTAATGTTGTCGAGTGGATTGTTTTCTTCTCGATTAATCGGTATACTCGAGTATTACCACTAGTGTTTAGTTGGTGTTTCGCCCCGATAAGGGGGTTGAATGTTGGACAGATTGACGTGAAGCGAAGCACTACTGGATTGGTTAGTTTACTTGAAAGTTGACGGAGTGTCAACTAATACTGGATCAAGCTCTGGTGAAACAATGGGAATTTGGCTCCCCAGAGCCATCTGTATCCTTATACTTTGATTGTTATAAGTAGTGTTATTGTTTCGTTTAGGAAAAAAATTTTACACTCGCTCATTTTGAGATTTGCTATTTGAAGTGTTATTGCTCACTTTTATGAATTTGTTATGCTCGCTACTTTGCTACTTTGATACGTGCACTTTTAAATAATGGTCAACTTGCTATTTGAAACCTCACTGGACTTTTAGCTCATTCCACGCCATTTGTTTTCCTTACAGGGGATACGAGCGAGGGCGTGAGACTGGTATAGGCTAGCATAGTATAGTTTTTGAAAATTTTGCGATTGTACTAGCGCTAGTGCTCGGTTAGGGTTGAAGTATCTGGGATTCATATCTTTTGCTATAATTGGGATTGTACAAATGTTTCGATATAGAAATGAATGTATATGTACGTTCCAAGTTTGGGAACTGTTATCTTCTTTACTCTTAAGGTTGTAATCTATTTTATTTGAAGTGAGTGAATGAGTTCTGGAGAGAACCGGGCAGGTGGTACGCTAAACCCTGGGGTGCATCCTAGGAGGAGGTGGGTTCGTCACAGATGATATCAGAGATCTTATCAAGCTCGTGCCGGGAGAAGGTTCTTGGACTGTGGGGATTGGCTTATTAGGTGTGGAACAGTAGTCTATTGTTGGGAACATTAGATATGTATGTTGGGTAGAAATCTCAAAAGTGATTGATTTCTTCTGGAGCCTGGCCAGCTTGAGTGGTGGATTATCTTAATTTCGGATTCTTATACCCGAGTACCAAAGAGCTATACCTTTATGATAAGTTTGTAGGGCAAAAGCCAAGGCGCGGGGGAATGCGAATGGTCTGGACTTGGGAGATATTGAAGATATTAGTGAGATTGAGGCCCTTATTATTCAAGTGTATATACCTGGTTGTCCTTCTTCAAGTTTTGATTAAGTATAGTGTCTGAGCAATAACTAGGGTTAATGTCCCGTAGGGTATGCGACTATATATATAAGGAGAGTGTTTTATTTTAAATTTGTTCTATTATTTTCACTTTATGATTTGAAATTGCTTTTACCAAACTTTATAGCTACTTCTTATATCTATATAGTCTATATTTTTTTTTAAAAAAAAGAAGCATGGAGGGTAAAACGTGTCTAGAGATTTAATTGTAGTCATGAGAGGAGATGTACTTTGGAGATTATTTGCCAATGCATAGTATTTTATTTCACGATTTAGCAAGAGTTAACTAAATTTCATAGTTACGAATTTTCTTTTTCATCAAGTTCCTAAATTTATATCACTTTGCACAATTTGACGTCTTCATTGAACTTTCTTAGCATATCAATTTAGCCATTACGTCGGCGAGATTTTCCCTCTAGGTAAGTTTGCGGCAGTACTATGAGTACGTAAGAGAAAGTCACTTAGAGGAAAATCTTGTAACATCAAGTTTTGTACGAACAAAGGTTCGAATTTCGAGGACAAAATTCTTTTAAGGGGGAGAGAGTGTGAGACCCCGAAATTTTATTTGTCTTTATAGCTCGTATTTGAATTTACTTGTCTTTGATTCTTGGTTGAATGTAAGCCAAGGGGGTGCATTTTGCTAAGAAAAGTTTCATAATTTCAAGTTGTTAGAAAATCTAGAAATTTTCGCAGGAGACTCTGCGCAGCTTTGGAAAATTGGCTATAACTTCGTATAGAAAAGTCGGAATTGAGTTCCATTTGTTGTGTTTGAAACTAGACACATAGGGATTCCTATGGTGTAAAGTTCAGAGTTTGATTCAATCTCTATAAATTCTATGAAATTGGCAAAGTTGACTGAAAATTCTGCCCTGCACAAGTAAACATAGGAATGTTGTAGTAGCTTATGGCTCAATTTGGACCAACTTATGAACTAAATCTCTTTGAGGTGTCTTTTAAAGATTATTAGTATTTGAAATCTAGTTTTTAACAAGCCAAGTTGTATGAATTTTTTATATTTATAACTCAAGTTATGATTTTTCTAAAGAAAGGGCATAAGTTAGGGTTTTGTGCAAACAAGGGTTTTGGTGTGTGTTTTGTGTGCATTTTGGTAGTGTGATTGTAAGGACTTGTAAAATCTCTCATATTTTCTTAAAAATTTCCTTTTATTTGGAATCCATTATTTCACAATAGCTTTACTACTCATTCACTTCCTCAATAGTTACAATTAATCATAGAACCAAGTGTTTTCCCTTTACTTTCATCGTTAAGGTAAACTAGGGTTTTTACGTCTTTTGGTAGTGTGATTAATCGGTGTGGAATGTGTACTCAATTTGCTGATTAAGAGTGAGTTTTAGATAAGATAAAGTGTGTGACTAGAAGTGACAATAATAAGTTAGTGAATCACAAGTTTAAACCCTAGTACGCGCGAATTAAGGAAAATCGGCTTGAACCGACGTGCATCGTTCGCTACCGATTGAATACACCACTTGACCACTACTTTATTACCTTAATCTCCTTGTCATTAATTGAGAAAAATCAGCCCTAAAATATCTTCTAAAGCAGCCGAAATTTTGGACTAAAAAAACAAGAGAGAAAAGTAAAAAATTGACCTCAAATCAAAGTGTGACACTTGTTGGAACATTTGTCAACTTTGACCAAACAAATTCCTACCTTCTTATCTTTCTTCTTGGCTGATTTTTCCTCATTTCTTGCTTGTCTTGGCCGTGACTTGGAGAGGGAAAAAAGAAGGGAGAAAACCAACTTCATTTCCAACCTTGAATCAAGCTTGTTTGAGTGAAATCAAACAAACTAAACCGATTAAACTTACCTTGTAGTGTTTGGCAAGTTTTGTGTGGAAAAATTTTTGGAAGAAAGGTGTTTGGTTCTCACTTACAAGCACTTTTTGGAAGGTATTATGGCTGCCTATCCTTTTTCTATTCCTTAATCTTGTTTAAGTTGGATATAATCTTATATTCTTTGCTTGAGACGGTTAATTTGTTAGTTTGGCATGATATGTTGGATTGTTGAACTAAGGTTTGGAATTTTCGGTGTGTTTATTGTTATTTATATAGTGTATGATGTGGAGGAGCTTGGATAGGGACTTGGATAGTGATGCAAGATATGAATGTGACTAGTAAGCATTGAATCATTAAATTTCCAGCTTTAGAGAGAAATCTGTCCTGCTTTTGACCTGTTTAATTCGTCCATGTTAGAGGCCGAATCAGGCTTAGGTTAAAAATGAAAGTTGTAAAAAATGGTGTTAAGTAGATGCCTAAAAAATTTCAGTTCAATTGGAGCATGGTAGCATGTGAAATGACAAAAATACCCTTGACCGTCAAATGTATTATTTCGCGGACAGTTTTCTGTTTTCTCTGAGCTTGCTCCTTTTGACCTTGAAAATGAATGAAATGGCTATTGATGTCTTCATAAGACTTGTATTTATCTGTCTTAGTTTCGAAACGGTATAAAGTGTACCCCAAACCGATAGGCGTAGCTTCAGTTGTGACCGAAATGCCAAGAGATGTCAAACCTGTTATTGTGATATTTGTCTTGAACATTAGTTTCGGTCGCATTGCAAGCATTGTTCTGTAATTGAATGACATTGAGCCTAGTGAAAGGCTATTGTGGTAAGATTATTTGTGTGTGACTTTGGGGCTGAATTGAGAAACATAATGAAGCCATAAATGGTTGAAAAAATATCTAAATACAAAGGGCATGCCGCCCAAATTTTCACTCGAGCACTAGACGTGTGTACTTATGGTTTGAGGCTGAATTGAACTCAAATTGTCTAGGTTATTCGAGTTCTCTTTTGTGAGGTATATAAGTTGGAATTTGGTCGAAACTCGTACCCTTAGAAAAAAAAAGGTAGTGACCACTCGGAATATGTTTTCCTCGTCTTTTGGACTTAAATGCGAATTCCAAACTTTTAGTTGCTTCTTTAGCAACACTAAAAGAGCGAGCATGAATTTTCTAGAATTTGATAAGTAACTTGAATACTACTGAAACGAGTTTCATGTATTTGATTTTCTTGAAGCGAAACTCCCATGTTGCGAACCCTAGTTGATTTTAAAATCTTGCATAATATTTTATCGCAGATTTGGACTCCAACCAAGGAGTTACACCTGAATGTGATTTTGACAAGCACTAAATCTTTGGTGAGTGCTTCCAAATACATGATTGAACTTGATACTTGATTAAATTCTTTACCAACATGATCGGATAAAATTTGCTTGGTTTGGTCGGGCAAGTGTGTACTTTATCGCACTTGACCTAACTCAACTAATCACTTGATATCTCATTCATGCTTGTACAAGTGACTTGATTTGCATTGACCTGTACTTGTACTTGTACTTGTGCTTGATTTGTAAGTGCTGAGCAGCAGTATGTACCACACTCGATACAAGTGGGAGGTACCTCTTATTCCCGTTTCCGTATTTTTCTCTTGACTAAGTCGATTGGTCATCGACTAGAGTGACTACTTGGGAACCCAAACCCCACTGGCTAGTTAATCGAGTCGAGCCGGCAAGGGCTTGCTCGATTAGATAACGAACCATGGGTATCTAGTGTTGTCGAGTGGAGTGTTATTTCCTTGACTAATTGGTATACTCAAATATTACCACCAGTACTTAGTTGGTGTTCGGCCCTGGTAAGGGGGTTGAATGGTGGACGGATTGATGTGAAGCGAAGCACTACTAGATTGGTTATTTTACTTGAAAGTTGACGGAGTGTCAACTAATACTGGATCAATCTCTGGTGAAGCAATGGGAATTTGGCTCCTGAGAGCCATCTGTATCCTTATACTTTGATTGTTATTCGTAGTGTTATTGTTTCTTTTAGAAAAAGAAGTTTACACTCGCTCATTTTGAGATTTGCTACTTGAAGTGTTATTGCTCATTTTTATGAACTTGTTATGCTCGCTACTTTG
The DNA here is from genome assembly GCF_036785885.1 of Coffea arabica. Classification (NCBI taxonomy): domain Eukaryota; kingdom Viridiplantae; phylum Streptophyta; class Magnoliopsida; order Gentianales; family Rubiaceae; genus Coffea; species Coffea arabica. The sequence continues at coordinate 28,979,308 of NC_092330.1, forward strand.
CTACTTTGATATGTGCACTTTTAAATAATGGTCAACTTGCTATTTGGAACCTTAATGGGATTTTAACTGATTCCACGCTATTTGTTTTCCTTCCAAGGAATACGAGCGAGGGCGTGAGACTGGTACAGGCTAGCATAGTCTAGTTTTTGGAAATTTTGCGATTGTACTCGCGCTAGTGCTCGGTTAGGGTTGAATGTATCTGGGATTCATATCTTTTGTTATAATTGGGATTGTATGAATGTTTGGAATATAAATGAATGTACTTGTACGTTCCAAGTTTGGGAACTGTTATCTCCTTTACTCTTGAGGCTGTAACCTATTTTATTTGAAGTGAATGAGTGAGTCCTGACGAGAGATGGGCAGACTGTCTGCTAAACCTTGGGGCGCACTCTAAGGGGAGGTGGGGTCGTCACACCCTGCGCCCTTTTATATCTTTAAGATTTCTATCTTATTTATTTGCAAAAATTAAAGAAAGGAATGATGTATCAACAACTAAAAGTAAATCACCAATTTTATTGCCATATATATATATATATCTGTATGCATTTATGTATATGTATGGCAAGCATCGATCAAGGCCCATACAAGTTGTGTTATGTTCAGTTAAAACTGATTCATGTAATTTTTACTATATTTAGTATAAACTCATGCACCTTTGATATAATTGCCGACTTAGTTGTATGAGTTGATACATTCAAATTTACACCGATGTTGTATGAGTTTACATGTAAAATTATACTAATTATTTCATGAACCAGTTTAAAATAGACATAACTCAACTTGTTATGTCCTAATCAATCAAACATAAACGCCAATTAAAATGCTTGGGGTTCTTATAACATGAAAACTAGAAACAAAAGCTTGAGGTCTGTAAACAAACTTATTGATAACAATACATATCTCATTCCTGTCTTGAACTTTAAACATTTCAGTGGTGCACCAAGCGAAGACTAATAATTCACCAGAAACATTTGCACCTCATTGTTCTCCCATGTATTCAATAGAAAAATATAAGTACCACTTGAATTAATAGTAGTCCTTGGTATAAGCTTTTGTATATAGCACATAGTTGAAGAATAAAATTGCTAATCAATTATCTCATGTATAATGTGTTTAAATGCCTAAATCTCCCACATTGATGTACCAAGTATTTCTAGCCACATTAAGAAGATTTTGAGTCACTTCGCTCGTAACCAACTAGTTTTGAGATAGAAGTCCAATTTCTTTATCAAAATGGGAATCATAATCTGCAATCGAGGCCATATGGTTTGTTGATGAAACAACCACGTTCGAGACTTCAAAAGTAAGCAAATCTCGATTAAATGAAATCTCTGAGTTCATTCTAACACATATTGTGAGTTGATTATAACTATATGAATTGTAAATGAAAATTTATGCCACATGTTGGACTTCGTCGCAGACGTGCAGGTTTGTTATTTTCAAATGATAAATGATAGTAATAGTTGTGGAGAATTCTAAATCGCTTGTCTTATCATTTTAGTGCATAGTCTCCTAGTCTATTAGTGATAATCACGTAACATTGCACTCACTGCCTTTATTAAGACCCGTTCAACCTTGACGGCAGCTATCTTTCCTAAGAAGCACGAGCGTCCAAGGCTCAAAATTTCTATTTCCCTGTTTTTTTTTTCCAATCCAAACCAAAGGAAGAGTAGGACGAGAGAATAATTACAGGTCTTGGCCAAGATAGTGATTGTAATGTTTCGGTAAACGGATTAGCTGCAGATTAATGCTTAGGCGTTAGGTGCCACATGCATTTGCTTTGAAAAAAATTTTTGCTTATGTAGTTATAAGTAACACACCTTGCTGGAATAAATGTAAACTCGTTGCTAGGTTACAAGTCATTAATTACAATGAACTCACAAAATAGTGGGATAAATAATTGTACATTGTCACACAAAATAGATGAGTAAACTATAATATGCATTGTTTAAGCTCTTAAACAAGGTAATGCGTAAGCCTTTTGCTCTTTTGTCAATTTGTGCTGTTTGATCTAATGGAATTGAGAGGCAAAATTGTCCTTTAATAAAAAGACAAATGTCGAGAAGATGAACAACAGGATCAACCCACTCTATCTGCCGTCATTCATATAAAAGCTCATAAAAATTAGTGCTAAAGAATGGGAGAACACACGACGAATAAGAGGAAGAAGACTTGAAAGTTTGTCATCCCTTCATTTATTTTGTGGATGAACAATTTTATTCCTTTATTCCATTAGCTCAAAGTACAGACTGGAGAGTGGAGAGTCAACTCTTGACTTAGTCCAAGGATTGGAGAGTCAAGAATTGAAACTATTCACTAAATTGTGTTTGTTTCCTTTCAAGAAAGACAACAACATGTTTGAATTGCTTATTTTTAGAATTCTTTTTATAAAATAATATAGTGTAGCGCTTTGATATACGTGAGGTGATAAATGTGTTTATAAAAAAAGTAAAAAAAATTTCTGTAAAAATGTCAAAATCCAAACAAAATCTAAAAACTCTAAGTGATGGTGTTCAAGTCGAACTAGTGGAAACGCGTAGAATGATGCAAATGCCCAGTATTCAAAGTACATTATCTCGCTTGATGTTTGTCCGAATTAGACACGGATCTAGATTTTTCCTATATGATGCGAAGTTCTATATTTGTTTGATCCTTGATAAATATTGTACTGATTTAGTTTACACATAAGAATGGAGATGCCCTAAAAACTTTGTGGTTAGAGGCTAACATAGTGAATACAAGTTAAATTGCCTGTTGCGTTTTACATAGTTTAATATGCTTATATTCACCATATTTCGTTTAGATTCCTATAATCCCATTCTGTCGTTCGATTACAGGGGGAATAAAAGTCAAATTGCGCGTTTCTTGTCCATTTTTCCCATGTTTAGCCATTAGCTGAATGATTATTTTTATCGTTGGTGCATCAGAAATGAGAAACACAAGATTGACAAAAAGTGCGAAGAGTATCAAGACCACCATCATCTTAAACGCATTTGAACAGAGCACGCTTAGAAAACGATAAAGTTGACATAGACTGATTTTTCAAGAGGTTGATAACAAAAACTTTTCGTGCCCGAGGCTCCTTCCACCAAGTCTCCTTTGGAATCCTTTGGAATATTGACGAGGATTTGAACGTGACAATTAAACCCAAGAATTTAGACTTAATTAGCCCAAGCCTTTATGGATGCAAGATATGGGCTACTATTGGAAAGTTCAAGTTCAATTGACTTGGAATTGAGAATTTTGTAAAGTCTTCAAAACTGATAACAAGAAATGAATAAGTAGATAAATAGGCGCCATGACTCCACCAGTAAAAAAAATTAGCTAAGGTCACCATGAAATCGGCTTACACCAAATCTTCATCGGGCAACTTAATGAATTCTTATTAGATAATGATTTTGTGTTTATCAGAAACCCTTTTTTATTATTGGAGAAATTCTCATGAAAAATGAAAAAATGAGGGTGCCTTGCATATATTTATGTATCCTAGCTGCTTATGTCATTTATTTGTGAATATTATACATATGTATCGATCCATCCATCTCTAGGTATATGTACTGCATTTTAAAGTACTTACGCTTAAAGAGTATAGCGAGCGGCGATAATCTTGAAACTTTTTGTATTTAATCTTTAATTGTTCATTTAAACCTCTAAATACAATACAAAATCTTTTAAATCATTGTCCTTTTTGACTATAAATTAATGTACAAATACACATGATTTGATGTAACATAAGAAAAACTGTTTGAATCTTTCTTAAGTATAGATTGTTATAGGTAAAAAGTTTTAGTTTATATCTATTCCTTGTACATATTGAAACAATGTTCTCGACGCTCTTCAAATTTAATGTCCTATTCCCGATTTAATTATTTGAGAAAAATACAAAAATTTTAAGGTATTAAATGTTAAGGAAAAGAAATGACTCCATTAAATTGAAGTAAAAGGTCTCTCTCTCTCTCTCTCTCTCATTGATTTACTTTACAATATTTTAACGTACTAGGTCTAGATAATTTGCTTAATATGTTACCTTTTACTTCTTCAAATTTTGCAGAAAGCATTTATGTCTCGTGCAATTTGGTGATATCCATGTAAAACGATTATGTATGAAAAACTAAAAAATGCATAAACAAAAAAGGAACTGATGCTAGAGTTTGTGGTAACTATATGAAGTGGAAATTGGAGCAGCAAACCAATCAGCATAATTCAATGAAGTAGTATCTACTCTTGAAATTATATTGTTGAAAGCAGTCTTCACATATTAATTTAATATGGTCATGAATTTGCTTGCTAGGATTCACTTACCTGCCTGGGAAGATTTATGTCTCACATTGGTGATATTGGACCTCCTCATGCATGAATTATATTTTTCTTTCTTTCTCTGTTTCATAAGATTTTTTTAATGGGCTATTTTTTAAAGGGTATTTTTTGAAGTTCAATAAAAAGAGAACAAATTCCACTTTATCCCCTATAGTTTAGGGTTTTCTATACAACCCCCTATAGTTTCAAAAGCTATAGATAATCTCCTCATGCTTTGGATTAAAATGTCAAAATGACGAAAATAGTCATTCATAACAGAACCTTTAAAATATCGAAATTACCCTTATAAATACATAACACACTAACCTTGTATGGTTTTTATATTTTATCATATAAACCCCTTACGGTTTACTACTTTATCATATAACCCTCTTATGATTTTCAAAATATACACATAACCCACTTTGGTTAATAAATAATTTTCAACTTTTGTAAGGGTATTTTTGATATTTTAGGTGACTTCGTTACGAATGATCATTTTCGTCACTTTGATATTTTCATCCAAACTATGAGAGGGTTATATATAGTTTTTAAAACCGTAGGCGGTTATGTAAAAAAATATCAAACCACAAGGAGGTAAAGTGGAATTTGCCTTAAAAAATAACGGTAGACCGGTCACACCACGTTTATTTTTTAATCCAACTTAGCTTGATTTTTAAATTGTTTTAGGAATCAAAAGTTTAAAATAGTTGATTGCAGACATTAGAACTTTAATGTGCGATCTCCGATCGCAGAATAGTTGGGGGTGCAAATTGCAATTAGCCCTTCATTAAAGTACATATTTTTTTTCTTATTTATTGTTCTCAGATTGAAACCGCAATATTATTAACTGTTCTTAGAAGTTTAAATTTGAAACAAAAATCTAAATTCGATGTGTCTAGAACATAGTTTTTAGGGTAAATTATATTTTAGCCCCCTGTGGTTTTCGCAAAGATCACATAACCCCCCCATGATTTAAAAAGTTATACATAAACCTCCTTTGGTTTAGGTTGAACTGGCAAATAGACGGAAAGCACCCATCGTGACGATTCGTGGGCAAAACGTGCTTGTTCTTCTGGTAGCAGTAGGAAACATTCCCATATTACCCCTGACCACTTTGACGCACCCAATAAAGCCTAGATGGGTGCTCCTCATCTCTTTCCATCTTCCGAAATACTTTGTAGCTGACTTTGCACTGAATGTTGGTGAAGGCAATACATTTAGTGAAGAAACCAAACCAAGATAGAGAATGAAGGAAATCTGAAGGTGAGTTCTAACATCAAGGTGCAGTCTTTTACTTTTCCTGAAATATAACTTGAATGGATTATTAATTTTTTTTTTCAATAAACTGTAGATGTCATGCTCAAGCAGTGCTAGTGGAAGTACTGAAGATCTAAGGTACCAATACCTACATTGTTCATGTGGGAGAAAAGCAGTAGTAAAAATTGTTGAATCTGACAAACCTTCAAAAGGAAAGCTATATTTTGTTTGTGTGACAAGAAGTTGTGAATTTTTCTCATGGTGCAATCCAACAAGGAGAATAAGACAAAATTACACTAGTGATTTGAATGTTACAAGGAGAGACATATTTAGCGGAGAATCAAGTATTGATAGTTCAGATTTGGAAGGCTTGCGCATGGATGGTGGTTTATATTTGAGGAAAATGAAAAACATTGAAGAAAGCTTAGGAGTCATGAAGATTTGCGTGGGTGCTTGTTTTGCTATATCTGTGCTATCATTTCTTATTTTGATGTTTAAGTTAAAATATTTCAGATGAATTGTGGCTATAAAAGTGCTGTAAATCTGAACCTGTTGTGTTCAATGAATGAATGAATGAATCTGCTTTGGTAGTCAATTGATATAATGGGCAAACACGATTTTCAGTTGGTATGAACCTGCTTTGGTACTCAGGCTGAACTTGGTACTCACAGGCTTATCATCACCACAGGGTAAATTAGTGCAAAGGAATATTCAAGAAGACAATGGATTGAAGATGATTTTATTGGTAAGGAATTGATAAACGCATATTTCTCCACAGTCAAGTCTAGGACATGAAGTTAAACAATTTCTCATCGAGACAGCACAGCCAAAAAGCACATACACGAGCTATCCAAAGTGGAAATTTGCAATGGTTTAAAGCAAAACACTGAACTTTGGATTCATTTGACAATATAGTTGTCCAGAAGTTCACAACCAATTTTTACAAAACAAAATAAGGTACATAAGTAGCTAATCATTAAGTCCAACAGACACCAAGATTCAACAAAAAGTGTAGCAACAACATATTAACAGTAGACGCCAAGATTCAACAGAAAGTGTTGCAACAACATATTAACAAACACATTTACAGACAAATAACTTAGTTGAATTACAAACACGTTTAGCCCTCTTAGTCCTCAAATTCTAGAAACACGTTTAGCTTTCTTAGCCCTCAAATTTTCCAACACACTTGCAACTGTTGGTACAAGTTTTCTGACTCTAGTTGATCTTCTAGTATCCAAAATAGGTTCAACAGCAGAAGCAGCTCTTCTAGTATCCAAAACAGGTTCAACAGGTTCATCTGTTGATCTTCTAGTGTCCAAAACAGGTTCAACAGGTTCATCAGTTGGTCTTCTAGTTTCAAAAACTGGTTTAGTAGTAGAAGTTTCACAAGGCTGAATAAATAGATAGGTTTAAGTCAGTTAAATGCAGTTTAATTGCAGTAATAACCATCATCATTAATAGTACCTGTGACACTGAACCCTGTTGTGAGACAGATCCAATACTTGTTGCATTTCCAGCAATATGTGTTTCATTTGCTACATCATTCCTTGCATTTCCAGCGTTTGCAACATCACTACTTGTATTTTCAGCATTTGCAACATCATCACCTGCATTTCTAGCATCACTAGCTCCAGCAGGCACCCATTTTAATGGTAACAAATTAAGTACATATGACATGATATGACACTGATATAAGTACATAAGGTAACAAATTAAGTACATATGACACTGATTACAAACTAACTACTACTACAATTTACCTTATAAAACTTGGACTTTGGATGGATTGGGAATTTACAAGTCCTAGAATTATGTCCTGGCCTAAAACACTTCTTACAGTGCAGAGCAAGTCCTTTTCTTGTAGATGTAGTGCCTCTAACTTTATCAACTTCTCTTCTTCTCACTTTCTTGGGTCTTCTAGGTCGCTTTCTAATCTTTGGGGAATTCACCTGTTCAGTTTCTTTTGAATCCCAATATTCTTCAAAGGGCATTGCAGGTATAGTGTAGTTATAGGTGCTCAAGTATGCTTCTTTGCTATAACAAGGATCAACATAGTGTTCAGGCTCTGATTTACCCCTTTGAATGGCAGCAATAGAATGTGAGCATGGAATCCTACGTAGTTGCCATGATCCACATGTGCATGTTCTACGACTTATATCAACAACATATACTCTAGTCCCACAATCCACTTCATACTCAGCATCCCGAGAATAATGAGCTATACAAAACCTACTATTTAGCTTGTTCTTCTCAAGTCGTTCTTGTATGTTTGGACAAAGGTTCCCTTCATACTTTTGCATGCCTTCCCTTTTCACATTTAGCCTCTGCATGAGTATTCTTCTTATCCACTCAAACATGGAGATGATTGTGAACTCTCTTACTAGAAGTATGTAGGAATTAAATGACTCATTCAAATTATTAACAAGAATATCACTCTTGCATGAGGAGCTAAAATGTGACCTGGACCATAAATGTGCAGGAATCCTGTTTAACCAACCAGCTGCATTCATAGCTTCTCCCACCTTTGGATCAGCCTTTTCCAATTCAGCCATTGTTGTCTTGACGTCACGAATGTTCCCAGCAGACGCGCCCAAAAGTACTCCTTCAACTCCTTTCCCTTGAACTTCTGTTTAAATTTTGATATATATGACGAAGGCAGTACCTATGCTCTGATTCAGGAAACACATCATCAATTGCACTGACTAACCCTTTTGCCTATCAGATATGAATCTCCATGGAGCTCCATTTTCAACACCAACTTCAATTTTCAACTCCATCAAAAACCATTTCTATGAGTCATATCTCTCGGCTTCCACTATAGCCATTGCAATAGGAAATATGTTATCATTGCCATCCCTACCCATAGCTGTCAAGAGTTGTCCACCAAATGGACTTTTCAAAAAGCAGCCATCTAATCCAATTATTCGTCGACAACCAGCTAGAAACTCATTCTTCATTGCACTTAAACTCCAGTACATTCTTTCAAATAACCCAACCTCGTTCTCATTCAGTCTAGTCACTTGCAGGACAATATGGCTACCAAGATTCCGGATCAACAAGGTAGCAGCATAATCTCTGATGACATGATACTGTCTTATATCATCCCATTGTAGTGCCTTTCTTGCCAATCTTTTAGCTCTATAAGCCTGTCTCATGCTTATGTCTGCTAGGTTGCGATGTTATTATTTATTTTATTATTAATTTTCCCTATTACCTGACCTTATGTGGATTAATTATTAGATTCTACTCACTTTTCGAATTTTACAGTTATTTTAGGGAGTAGAACGAAAATACCACAACTAAGACCAAATTGGCAGAAAAGGAGTTCAAATGGTAGAGCTTGTTCCAGGGGCATTTTTGAAAAAGAAAACGTCATGCCTATTTTAGTAATTGCTAAAGACTAAAGGGCAGAAAAGGGGAGTCTTCGGATGGCATTTGGAGGCCGCCGCACAAGATGATGAAGGGAGGACTATTGGATAGAAACGGGAATGAGGAGCAGGGGACTTTTGTCTCCTGGAGCTTAGTTTTTTGTTGACTTTTTTCCCTTGCATTTTCTTTGGCTTTTTTCTTAAGCATGTCAGGCAATACTTAGTAGCTCTTAGCTTTGATTTTTCTTTTGGCTCTTGGTAGCTTTTGTCTCCTCGGATGTGAGGAGCAACTGGAAGCAATTGAATGATTTTCCCTGTAGCTTTTCCTTTGACTTTTTCGCTTGGTCCTTGAGTAGTTTTTTTCCCCTCTTCGTATGACAGACGAATTGGAACAATCAATTGCCTCTTGTAGCTCGCTTCTCTTCTTGAATAGAACGAATTGATTTTTCCCAATTCTTGGCCGATGGCAGCGATTGATGCTTCATTTTTGCGTGGGTTTTTCGCATCAAATATGAACTAATTTCTTTACTCTAGTCAAGGAACAATGGAGGCTTTGGCTTGCCTAAAATTGTGAGATCGATTTAATTTTAACTTTTTCTTTTATTTATTGGTATTTGCATATCCCTTGATTGCAGTATTCATGATTATTTAATTAATTGATTGTCTTGGATTTGGATAATTATTTAGTTTGATAACCTATTGTCAATTGGGGCATTTAAATCCGTAATTGTTTAATTGCCCTGAAATAGTGACAACTGACACGATTAGATTTGTGTCAGGGGGATATGCAGGCTAATCTGAAATAACCTTGGTAGTGTGTTATTTGATTAGAATAGGACTCCTCTAATACGTAAGGCAATTGGAGAATTAAATCTTACGGGCGTATCTAGAATTATTTCTCAATTAGAGCAATGATTAATAGGCGTACCTTGATCACCGACACAGTAAGGAGGGGTTGACTGTCATCGCTAGTTTGACAGTTATAACCTATTTATTAATAAATAGTTGAAATTGCTTGTGCATCGATGATTAATTAGGTGAACCATTGCTGAAGTTATTTCTTGGCTAGATCTTTAATTAATATTACTTTGATTTTAGTGAATTGCCATTTGATTTTTAGTTGCCTATTTTATTTTATTTTTAATTATTTTCTTGTTTTAATTGTTTTAGAGCTTTAATTATTGTTACTCTAAGTTTAGTGAATTGTTATTTAATTTCTAGTTAGTTATTTATTTTAATTTTCTTATTTAAATTTTTTTGATTGTCGTCGTTCATACAAAATCACCCCCTGTGTTACTTTGAAATTCTTAAGAGACAAATATTCCCAATCCCTGAGAATACGACCTTACTTGCCCTGTCTACAAATTCATAATTATTTGTGAAAAAAAAGCCATCCCATTCGGGTATATCGGATCAAACAAACTCTTCGAAAACAGGGTGAATCAAGTAACCCATTACACACCTAGAGTTCCTATTCCAGTACTTGGAATTGGGTTTTGGTTACTTTAACTGACAATTAGGTTTAATTTTATTATTGTACAGGTTTCGACAACCTGTCAATTTTTGGCGCTGTTGCCGGGGACTAGTGTTAATTATTTGTTTCTTTTTAATTTCAATTTTTTTTTCTAATTTTCTGGTATTTTTTTAGTTTATGCCTCGTTCTTCTCGTGCAAGCGAATTAGTTTTCGACCATGAAGTAGAGAAGATCGCGCGTAGAACGAGAAAAGAAACCAGATAACTCAGAGAGGAGCAGTCCAGTGTTGCATCTCAAGGACTTGATCCAGAGGTTGAGACAACGGATTTGCGTGGTGATAACTCAAGTGATTCAGACCAAGAGGAAGTCACCATGGCGAATGCACAAACGCTAAAGGAGTTGGCTGCTCCCAATTTAAATCAACAATCTCTATGCATTACTTTCCCAAATTTAAATGATAACACTCCGTTTGAATTAAAATCTGGTCTAATTCATCTTTTGCCATCATTCCATGGTTTATCAGGTAAGGAGCCGTATAAATACCTGCAAGAGTTTGATGTAGTGTGCAACAGCATGAAACCCCCAGGTATTACAGAAGAGCAGATAAAAATGAGGGCATTCCCCTTCTTCTTGAAGGATTCTGCAAAAGACTGGCTGTACTACCTCCCATCAGGTAGTATTACCACGTGGGACCAGCTGAAGAAAAAATTTTTGGACAAATATTTTCCGGCGTCTCAAGCTGCAAGTCTAAGGAATGAAATCTCCTGTATCAAGCAACACCCAGGCGAGTCCCTCTATGAGTATTGGAAGAGATTCAAGAAACTGTACATCAAGTGCCCCCAACACCAAATAAGTGAGCAACTGCTCATTCAGTACTTCTATGAGGGCCTACTCTTCAGGGACAGAAATATAATCGATGCTGCGAGTAGAGGGGCATTAGTGAACAAGACTCCTTGGGCAGCATGGGAGCTAATTGAAGGAATGGCTAAGAATTCGCAGCAGTTTGGTACGAGGGAGGATGTCCCAACGCGTAGGGTGAATGAAGTAGAAACATCCTCCATCCAGCAGTAAATTTCTGAATTGACATCCTTCGTGCGACAATTAGCTGCAGGAAGTGCCTCACAAGCCAAAGTGTATGGGGTATGTGCTGCCGTGGGTCATTCTACGGAGGTGTGTCTACTGGTTCAGAAAGAAACTGCATAGCAGGTGAGCATGGCTGACCACGCGCCTGTGCCAAGAAAATAGTACGACCCTTATTCAAACACTTACAATCCTGGTTGAAGAGATCATCCCAACCTAAGCTATGGAGGGAACAGGCAGTCCAATTTCGTACCAAATAGACAGCAAGGGTACCAGCAGCAGTACCAACCTCGGCAACCATCACTTCCTTCGAACTCAAGTCCGTCCATAGAAGAGATGATGAATTAATTACTTGCGAATCAACAAAAGACGGATTCAGACCTGCAAAGCATGAGGAGTCAACTGGGACAAGTGCAATCACTGCAAATTCAAGTAAATCAAATGGCCATCATGATCAACCGTTTGGAGTCTCAGATTCAAGGGAAGTTGCCATCTCAATTTGAGTTGAATCCGAGGAATGTGAGTGCAATGAATTTGAGGAGTGGCAAGAAAGTCCAAGGACCTAAGCTGGTGATTCCTAAGGACAAAGATGAGAAAAATATCGAACATGAGCTTGAGAAAGAGGACAGTAATGGCACAGATCCAAAGGTACTCCCGGACCCAGTCATTACAGTTAAGACTAATCCGGCCCCTTTTCCTAGCAGGTTGGAGAAATCGAAGAAGCAGGATAAGGAGAAGGAGATACTGGAGGTATTCCGCAAGGTAGAGATCAATATCCCCCTATTAGACGCAATCAAACAGGTGCCGAAGTACGCAAAGTTTTTGAGAGACTTGTTCGTCAATCGAAGGAGGCTGAGGGGAGATGAAAGAGTCATTGTTGGGGAGAATGTGTCAGCGGTCCTACAGAGGAAACTCCCACCGAAATGTGGGGACCCAAGTATGTTCACTATCCCCTGTAGGATAGGCAACACTGTGATTAGGAAGGTCATGTTGTACTTAAGGGCGTCAATTAATGTAATGCCTAAGTCTGTCTATGCTTCTTTGAATCTAGGTCCATTAAAAGAAACTGGAATAATCATTCAATTAGCTAACCGAACTAATGCATATCCTGATGGGTTGGTTGAAGATGTGTTAGTAAAAATTAATGATTTGGTGTTTCCAGCTGACTTTTATGTACTTGATATGGATGATGATCACTCCCCCGATCCCTCACCCTTACTATTAGGTAGACCCTTTTCGAGAACAGCACAGACAAAAATTGATATTAACAAGAGTACTTTATTCATGGAATTTGATGGGGAAATTGTGTATTTTAATATCTTTAATACTATGAAATATCCTTCAAACTCCAACTTTAGCTCTCTTTTTTTTGTGAGTGCTATTGACCCTGCGATGTAGGAAGTGTTTGAAACTGTTGGCAGGGATGAGTTGGAGGTCGCTTTAACCAAACACCTCGAGTTGGAGACAACTCCTGAGGTGGAGTGGAGTGAAAATTTGAAATGCACAATAGGGGCATTACACTTGTTGCCAACCACAACGAAAAGGTATGAAATTTTACCTATTTTCATACTCGAATTTCACCAAAAGGTATTACCATCGGTGGTGCAGGCACCTGTATTGGAGTTGAAATCCCTGTCGAAACACTTGAAATATGCGTATCTGGGCGACAACGAAACACTCCCAGTGATTATCTCAACTGCACTCTCGAAAACCTAAGAAGAGAAGCTAAACCGAGTCCTTAGAGAGTATAAAGAGGCAATAGGGTGGACCATCACAGACATTAAGGAGATAAACCCGTCCATTTGTATGCACCGGATTAGGTTGAAAAAGGATGCCAAACCTGTACGGCAGGCCCAATGGAGGCTCAACTCCCTTATGATGGAAGTGGTGAAAAATAAAATATTGAAGTTACTGGATGTGGGGATCATATTTGCAATATCAGATAGCCCTTGGGTGAATTCGGTCCAGGTAGTTCCAAAGAAAGTAGGAGTGACGGTAGAGACTAATCAAACGGGTGAACTCGTGTCAGTGCGCAAACCCACTGGATGGAGGCAACATATTGACTACCGTAGGCTGAACGCCGTCACAAAAAAGGACCATTTTTTTCTCCTTTTTTTCATTGACCAAATGGTTGAATGTTTAGCTTGTAGAGTTCATAATTGTTTTTTGGATGAATTTTTAGGATATTTTCAGATAGCAATTGCATCAAAAGATCAAGAGAAGACGATCTTCACGTGCCCGTTTGGGACCTTTGCTTATAGACGGATGCCGTTCGAGTTGTGTAATGCACTTACAACATTCCAGAAGTGTATGGTAAGCATTTTTTCAGAATATGTGGAGAAAATTATTGAGGTTTTGATGGACAATTTTAGTGTATATGGTGATAGCTTTAATACATGTTTGGATAACCTGAAATTGATCTTGTTAAGGTGTATAGAGACTAATCTCGTGTTTAATTGAGAAAAATGTCATTTTATAGTTGAACACGAGATAGTCCTAGGTCATGTTGTGTCTTCTAAATTTATTGAGGTCAACAGAGCAAAAATAGATATTATATTTGCTTTACCTTATTCCGCGGGTGTGCGGAAGGTGCGCTCTTTTCTTGGATATGCAGGTTTTTATCGCAAGTTCATCAAGAATTTTTCGAAGATTGGAGCCCCATTATTCCAGCTTTTACAAAATGATGTGGCCTTCGAATTCGATGACAAGTGTGACAGAGCCTTCGACAAGTTGAAAGAGCTATTGACCTCGCCACCGATCATTCAACCCTCTGACTGGAGTTTGCTATTTGAGATCATGTGCGATACCAGTGATCATGCTGTAGGGGCTGTATTGGGGCAAAGAGTAGGAAAGACAACTCACGTCATTTGTTATGCATCTCAAGTTTTAAATAGGGGCTAATTGAATTACTCCACTACTGAGAAGGAGTTTTTTGCAGTTATTTTTGCTTTAGAAAAATTTAGGTCATATTTGTTAGGTGTTAAAGTTATTATATTTTCTGATCATGCAGGGTTACGGTACCTAATAACCAAGAAAGATGCAAAGCTGAGGCTTATAAGATGGATATTGATCCTACAGGAATTTGATTTGGAGATAAGGGATAAAAGAAGTTCAGAGAATCTCGTAGCCGACCATTTAAGTCGCATACTAGTTGTGGAGGAGAGCGAACTATTGAAGGATGCATTCCCTGAAAAGCACTTGTTCTCTTTAAATTCTCAATTGTCTTGGTATGCTGATTTAGTCAATTATCTAGTAACAGGTAATTTTCCTGCAGGTTGGCCAAGATCGAAGAGGGACAAACTGAAGAGCGATGCCAAATATTTCATCTGGGATGACCCGTACTTGTGGAAGAAATGTGCTGACCAGATGATGAGACGATGTGTAAGTGAAACTGAATTTCAGTCAATTTTGAGTTTTTATCATACTTTTGCCTGTGGAGGTTATTTTGGATCCAGGAGAACTGCTCATAAGGTATTAGAAAGTGGATTTTACTGGCTCTCTTTGTTTAAGGATGTGTATGTGTTTTGTAAGTCCTGTGATCGTTGTCAAAGGGTAGATAATATAGCCCGTAGAGATCATATGCCCCAAGTCCCGTTAATTTTTGTTGAAATTTTTGACGTGTGGGGTATCGATTTCATGGGACCTTTTCCTATTTTATTTGATTTTATATATATTTTGTTGCCAGTCGATTACGTGTCTAAATAGGTAGAGGCTAAGGCCACCCGGACTAATGATTCGAAGGTGGTTGCAGATTTTATTAGGTCTAATATTTTTGCACGTTTTGGGATGCCAAGGGCCATAGTTAGTGACAGGGGGACGCATTTCTATAATAACACCATAGCGGCGCTATTCTGCAGGTACGATGTACTCCGCAGGGTCTCAACGTCGTACCACCTTCAGACCAATGGTCAAGTGGAGGTATGAAATCGGAAGATTAAGTCCATTTTGGAGAAAATGGTGCGACCCAATAGGAAGGACTGGAGTCAAAAATTGGAAGATATGCTTTGGGCTTATCGAACGGCGTACAAGACCCCCATAGGGATGTTACCGTACAGATTGGTATTTGGGAAGCCGTGTCACCTTCCAGTGGAGTTTGAGCACAAGAATTTTTGGGCGATTAAACAATGTAATATGAACCTAGAAGAGTCCGGTACCCAACGAAAGTTGGATTTGCAAGAATTGGAGGAGATCCGGAACGAAGTGTACGAGAATGCACTAATTTACAATGAGAGGAGCCGGGCATTTCATGATCAACAAATCTCTAGAAAAACCTTTGAAGTTGGTCAAAAGGTCCTCCTGTACCAATCCAGGCTCAAGCTCTTCCCAGATAAGCTACATTTCCGTTGGATTGGATCTTTTATTATTACTCACGTATTTTCATATGGTGCAGTTGAAATTCAGAGTGTTAAAACAAACAACAAGTTTGTGGTGAATGGATACTGTTTCAAACATTATTACGAAGGCTTTTCAAGTGAAGAAGTGGAAACGATACGTCTAGATACACCACCGTGTCCTATTCAGTGACACTTTACCATGTCTGACCAAAGACAATAAAGAAAGGCGCTTATTGGGAGGCAACCCAATTTCTTTTAGTTCTTTGTTCGATAGTTTAAATGTGTTTTCCTTGAGTTTGACTAATTTCTGGCTTCAATTTTCATTTTTTTTGATGATTTGTAGGTGTCTCTATGACTTAGCGCGCCCGCATTATGTCATACAGAGAGCTCACAGTCAGAAGGGTTCTTGCCCTTTTGACGCGCCCATGTCACGTTCGCGGGAAAGATAAGTATTCAAAACTAGAGGACAGTTTTCGATTCCCTGTTCCTCTCTAAGTTGGAATTCCCGAAAGAAAAAAAAAGCCTGGTTCATATTAAAAAAAAAAGAAAAAATTTTCAACCGTAGCTTAGATTTTCAAAGTCAAACATTTAATAATAATATAATAAAATACAATTTTTTTTCCTTCTTTCTCTTTTTCTTTCTTTTCTTACGTTTTCTTTCTTTCTTCCTCCTTCTTTCTTTCTCTTTTCTTTCTTTCTTCTACCCTGTTTCTTCTCTTGGTCCGCCGCCGCCCACTTCTCCCATAGTCGCCGCCAGCTTATCCTCCTCTCTCGCCACCGCCACTCCACCTCGCGCGCCGCCTCTCCTTCTCCCTCCGAATTTCTCTCGCTGCCCACCTCACTCCAGCTCACCTCCATCGTATGTCGCCCACTCGTGCTCGCCCTCGACGCGCGATGCCGCCGACCCTCGCTTCAATGCCACCTGTTCTAGCTCTCTCCCCCTCTCCGCTCGCCTAGCTCGCACGCCAACAGCCCAAGCAGTAGCAGCCTTTCCCACACCCCAGCAGTCGCACTCCGCTGTCCGCGGTCAGTCGGCACAGCTCAGCAGCCTGAGCTCTCCACCTGCGACTCTACCCTCTCTCGCGCACCTCTCACCCCCAGGCCGCCGCCGCGCCAGCCACTACCACTCCAGTTCTTTGTTTGGTGGCCAGTAGAGGTATTTCAACCTCGATCCCAAATTTTTGGTGTTGATTGGTATCGTTTAGCGGTTGTATTATTTTACTCCGAATTTGTTCATTCTCTGTTGTTGCCTACCTAATTGAGAGCGCGGAGATGGTGCTTATGTTACTACTGTCTATATTCTGACTTGCTATTTGAGTTCAATTGTTTTGGGTTGTTGGGTGTTTGACAGTTGCCCTGCTCTTAGCCTCTTCGATTAGCATATTCGTTAAAATTGGTTATGCTCTAGCACAGTGCGGAGGTCATTTGCTGACCTTTTGGGTACTATTGTTGAGTTTTTGGATGCTATTATTGGAGTATTTTCCCTTGAATGTATTAGCTCTATTTGATTAGATATCTGATTGACTGCCACGGGCTTGTGACTGCGTCGCTATTACTAAATTTCTGATCTGGGATTGCTGGATTTAGCACATTATTGGGGATAATTGTTCAATTTTTGGCTGGGTTGGAATTTTACAATTGTCTGTTGATAATTGGGAGGCATCTCGGGCCAGTGTTGTGTTTGTTGAAATTTTGGTCGATTTAATTCTGCAACTGCACTCCTTGTTGGCATTAGTAGTTTTAATCGAATTTTTGGGGACATCCTGGTTGCTGTTTTAAACTGTTGAATTGGGGTGGCCCTGTCTGTGCTTTTGATCTACTTAACTGTGCAAGTTGCTATCCCAATTGACTTTTTGTTGGGCATCGGGTATTTCTATTTGCCGGTGGTCGAGTACATATTTGGGGACTACTGCTTTGCTGTTGCTCTGCCCTTGCTACTTGCTCCGTGTGTTAGAAACTCTATATTTGGGTTCTTGTTGGTTTGAGTTGACTGTTAGAGGAAATGGTGAGACCAAAATCATCCTTTAGGTCTAGAGCCTCTCAGTTTCAACCTCCACCCCTACCCTCCATTCCAGTTAATGCCTCTATCAACCAACCTTCTGCTTCCGGTGTTTGAACCCGATTGAGTAAGGGTAGGGGTGCCCATGTAAATGCCCCCGCTCACTTTGGGGGGCATTTGAATTTTACTAGACCTGCTGATCAATAGAGATACGCCAAGGTGTGTGAGCGGCGTATCATACCTTGCAAAAGTTGTGAGAAACTTGCTATGACTGTCCTAGGTATACGGGAGGAGGTCGAGCAGATGTTTTCCGCCATCGAGTGGCTTCCTTATCGGGATATCTTCTGTCCCGCATTTATTGAGCTGATTAGGGAGTTTTACTCCACGTTTGAATTTGAGTTGCCAACGAGATATACCGTGGAGACCCCAAATGTCATTCATTTCCGCCTAATGGGTCAAGAGTTCAACTTCTGTATTATCCAATTTAATCTAGCATTTGGGTTCATTACTCCATAGTATGCCGAGACTAGGGAGTACGCTGAGAGTGGCTGTGATTATGTATAGCCTTTTCTCTCTTCCTACCACGACATTTGGAGGGAAATGCCTGTCGACAGGCACCGCTATGACCCTTCTCGTTCTAGGAGCTCCTTTCTTAAGGATTCGAGTGCCCGTTATGTTCAGAGATTCCTGGCCTACAGCTATTCGGGTCGAAAGGGCAGCTCTGGTGTACTCTTCCAACCCAAATTCTTCTTTATTTGGTGTATGAAAAACAATGTCAACGTGAATCTGGGGTGTTGGTTGGCCGCGCAGTTTAAGACCATTTTAGCCAAGAAGAACAAGCTCCTGATCCTCGGGTCCTACATCACGCACTTAGCCGTACAGCTGGGGGTTCTTAATCTGGAGCATCATGACCTTCATTTGGCATTCGAAATGGAACTTCTGGGTGCGGAGTGCTTGGAGAGGATGTGAGTTCTCGAGTACGCCAACGGTGTCTACCGATTCACTGACCCGGGACCGCCTCGCGTCCCTCCGCGCTCCTCTTTTACCCATTCTTCCGCTGTTGGTGATGACCCCGACCCTTCTACCTCTACCCCGCCTCCTCCACCCCCAGGGGCTACTAAATGGCAATAGCTCCGGACGCAGATTCAAAATTTGGAGGCTCGGATGATTAACATAGACAACAATGTGGCCTCCATGGCACAAAATTTGGCGGCATTCATGCAGCATGCGGGTCTTACACCGTAATTTGGTTATCACCCACCACCTTGACCCGACTTCAGGGAAGTCTCATTTTTATGTGTCATTTATCACCAACCACATTATTGCTATTTATTTGTCACATTGAGGGCAATATGTCATTTAAGTGTGGGGGGATCAGTTGTGGTTCTAGTTTTTAATAGTTTTTTTAGTTTTAGGTGTTTTTCCTTTATTTCTAGTTTGTTATTTGTTTATTTTCATCCAGTCTCTTTCTTTCTTTTTAGTGATTAGCTCCCATATGAATGCCAAAATTTGATGTTAGATTGTTAACTCTATTCTTGTTATTGCCAAATTTTAATAATAAAAGTGTATCGATTTAATGTGGTTGAGTCCAAAACACCTCATTGGTGAATATTGGTGACTGCTTGACTCTTTTGATTTCTTTGTTAACTTTTCTAGGTATAGGGAATGACTGTTGGCATTTTAATGTGAATTGATTCAATATTGACTTTAATTCTCCATGTTTGGCAATAATGAGGCGAGCTGCTCCTATTTTTGTTTTTAGTGGTGTTATTTTGAGTTACTGCGTTATTTGGCTGTGAATAAGTTTGACTGTACTCCGCTATTAATTACTACTGAGTAACCGGGGATTTACACCTAAAAGTGTCGATTCTTGCGTCAAAAAGTAGTACTTTCTATGAGTACATGGTCGTATAGCGATAGGAGTTGAGTAACCGGGCCCCTTCATCTGAAAAATGTCGGAGTTCACGTCAAAAGACTTCAATGGCTAGAGACTAAGTCTTTTATGCTATTATTAAAAAAAATGAAAAGGAAAAAAGAATAAATAATAGAAAACGTGAAAAAAAGAGTGCAAGTTGTGTTAGTGTATGTTAGAGGTCAGTTTGCCGATTCATGGACTTAATATGAAGATTTTGGTTGATATTTGGACCATTTGCTGATAAATGTTGTGTGTCATTCCTTCTTTTTAGATTAGTTAACTTGTAATTGAAGGAGTTTGTGGTTTAGAAGCTAATCGGGGTGATGTTTCTCGAATTTTTATCACTGATGCTTGATTTATGATTTTTTTGGTATCTTGGCAATTTGGTAGATGGAGCAATAGCCATTGTCAAAATTTAGGTGTTTGTTTACTGTTCTTATGTTTGAGAACAATCATGGTTTAGGTGTGGGGGAATTGATAGGTTACGATGTTATTATTTATTTTATTATTAATTTCCTCTATTACCTGACCTGATGTTGATTAATTATTAGATTTTACTCAAATTTTGAATTTTGCAGTTATTTCAGGGAGTAAAACAAAAATACCACAACTAAGGCTAAATTGGCAGAAAAGGATTTCAAATGATAGAGATTGTTCCAGGGGCATTTTTGGAAAAGAAGACGTCATGCCTATTTTAGTAATTGCTAAAGACTAAAGGGCGGAAAAGGGGAGTCTTCGGATGGCATTTGGAGGCCGCCGCACAGGATGATGAAGGGGAGGACTATTGGATAGAAACGAAAATGAGGAGCAGGGGACTTTTGTCTCCTGAAGCTTAGTTTTTTGTTCGACTTTTTTCCCTTGGATTTCCTTTGGCTTTTTTCTTACACATGTCAGGCAATACTTAGTAGCTCTTAGCTTCGATTTTTCTTCTGGTGCTTGGTAGCTTTTGTCTCCTCGGATGTGAGGAGCAACTGGAAGCAATTGAATGATTTTCCCTATAGCTTTTCCTTTGACTTTCCGCTTGGTCCTTGAGTAGTTTTTTTTCCCTCTTCGTATGTTAGACGAATTGGAACAATCAATTGCCTCTTGTAGCTCGCTTATCTTCTTGAATAGAACGAATTGATTTTTCCCAATTCTTGGCCGATGGCAGCGATTGATGCTTCACTTTTGCGTGAATTTTTCGCATCAAATATGAACTAATATCTTCACTCTAGTCAAGAAACAAGGAGGCTTTGGCTCGCCTAAAATTGTGAGATCGATTTAATTTTAACTTTTTCTTTTATTTATTGGTATTCACATATCCCTTGATTGCAGTATTCATGATTATTTAATTAATTGATTGTCTTGGATTCGGATAATTATTTAGTTTGATAATCTATTGTCAATTGGGGCATTTAAATCCGTAATTGTTTAATTGCTCTGAAATAGTGACAACTGGCACGATTAGATTTGTGTCAGCAGGATACGCGGGCTAATCTGAAATAACCCTGGTAGTGTGTTATTTGGTTAGAATATGGCTCCTCTAATACGTAAGGCAATTGAAAAATTAAATCCTACGAGTGTACCTAGGATTATTTCTCAATTAGAGTAGTGATTAACGGGCGTACCTTGATCACCAATACAGTAAGGAGGGGTTAACTGTTATCGCTAGTTTGGCAGTTATAACCTATTTATTAATAAATAGTTGGAATTGCTTATGCATTGATGATCAATTAGGTGAACCATCGCTGAAGTTATTTCTTGGTTAGATTTTTAATTAATATTACCTTGATTTTAGTGAATTGCCATTTGATTTTTAGTTGCCTATTTTATTTTTTTAATTGTTTTAGATCTTTAATTATTGTTGCTCTAAATTTAGTGAATTATTATTTTATTTCTAGTTAGTTATTTATTTTTACTTTCTTATTTGAATTTCTTTGATTGTTGTCGTTCATACAAAATCACCCCCTGTGTTACTTTGGAATTCTTAAGAGACAAATATCCCCCATCCCTGAGAATACGACTCTACGTGCCTTGTCTACAAATTCATAATTATTTATGAAAAAAAAGCAATCCCATTCGGGTATATCGGATCAAACAAACTCTTCAGAAATAGGGTGAATCAAGTGACCCATTGCACACCTAGGGTCCCTGCTCCAGTACTTGGAATTGGATTTTGGTTATTTTAACTGGCAATTAGGTTTAATTTTATTATTGTACAGGTTTCGACAACCTGTCAATATCCACCATAATCTCTCTCCTTACAGTCTTGACAAATCCTTCAATGGAAGAACTTGGTTCATCTCTGAACCTGTCTAAATATTTTTTGCTCAAATATCTTGCATTTGCATGATGGTTGCTATATTCTCTTCCACACACATGCACTTCCTTTATTGATTTGATCTAAAAGGTGCTTTCATTTTGAATTGGGCTTGCTCGTATTTTCCAAGAACAACCCTTTTTGCACATGGCAATAACTTTTGCTTTTCATTTTTTTTGTACTTCATGGTGTAGCCTTCCCTAACATTCCATTCCACAAGTGCTTCTCTAAAGGCCCGTAAGTTCTTAAATTTATCCCAAACTTTCAACTCAAAATTTGATTTTCTGAACTTAATTGCAGCATTAAAATCTCGACAACTATTACCTTTTCCATTTCTTTCATCATCTCCCCACATAATGTCAAGCAGTTCTTCATCATCAATAACAAATTCATTCCACTCTTCATTAGTTTTAGAACTCTCCCCTTCTTCAAATTTGTTCTTAGAAGAGCCTGGTGGTTGCAGATCCTCCATTGTATATGTCTGCTTTGCTGTTGCTGGTTCTTCATCTGTGCCTTTTGCCTGCTGCTGATTTTCTATTTCATTAGCCTTTGCTCTATTTGCAAAAATATCCTCATCTTCTGGTCCTTCTAATCCCTCTTTCAACCACTCAGGCTCTTCTAAACTATCAGATGTAGCATCACCGTACTCATCTTCATTTTCAGGCTGTTTTTCAACTTCATCTTGCTTCTCTACAGCTTTTCACCTTTTTCCTTTGCTGAATTAGCCTCTGCTTTGCTGTGCTTTTTGTTTCCAGCTAGCTTGGTTTGTCTTCTCACTGACTTCTTGACTATCTGTTTTCCCTTTCTGTTTGCTAACTTTTTTGGCATATCTTTATCAGATACCACATTTTGTGCTCCACTATGTGGGGCATCAGTGGGGGCACTTTTACCATGACTTTTTACTCCAACTGAAGCAACTTCACTAGGCATTTCATCATGCAATTCAGCATATATGTTGATAACATCTACTCCTTCATGTGCAATTAACATTGACTCTATTTTTTTATCTCCTTTGATTTCAGCTGCTCTAGCATACAACCCACAATTTGGTATTTCAAAATATAGGTTCACATTCGAGGCATCACCATACCTACCACACAATTTACACAACATATCCCTGGATAATTTTCTTGTCTCACAATTTTTAAATATGGCAACATTGTTACCAGTATAGACAGTTTCTGGTTCCCATATGAATATACCACCGAAATGCAATTTTATAGTAATTCTTTTTGAAGTTGTCATTTTTTTCAAAGCTTGTATTAGAAATAGTGAAACACATGATAAGAAAAAAAAACAATCTGATTAAGAAAAGGACATTTAATAGATTACACACTTCAATGAAAACACATGATTACAAAAAAATACAATCTGATTAAGAAAAGGACATATTGCATATTGCACACTTCCATGGACCACATGACGGCCAACAAGCCGACAAGCAAAAATTATTCAATGTCCAAATTGTCAAAACTTTATCAGCAGCCAAATCACTCTATATTATTGAAAATCAAGCCACCCAAATTTGACCCAAATCTGACACTAATCAACAAATCTCAAACGAACAAAATCATATTCTACCCATGTTTAGTTGAAATTTCGGTGATTTTAGAACTCCCGAATGCAATTTTTTTTTTACCCTAATCTTAATGCATAAGTTCAATTCTAGTCGATAAAATACTCTATGCTTAAATATGATAATACAGGTTGTCCCAAAGTAGCAAAATTTTAAATTAATCAATGCTTAAGCAAAATAATCACTGATTTATTAACTTTCCAATGCCCGATAGTTTCTGTTCAAAAACCATGCAAGTGCATCTTATATGCTAAACTAATGTCAAAAAACTTACCAGATGCAACAATAGCTTTCGTGATACTCTTTCACAGCTACTTTTTGGTCTTCAATGGTAGATCTACGATTTTAATTTTGTGGGTTAAATTTCTCTCCTTCATTCGGCGGTCATGTTTTTCTCTCCCTTTCTCACGACAAAGACCAGAGCAAGGGAGAATCTGACTCATTTGCTTCCTTTTTGTATTTATATTAGGGTAATTTGGACATTTTGCCCACAAATCGTCACGGTGGGTGCTTTCCGTCTATTTGCTAGTTCAACCCAAACCACAGGGGATTTATGTATAGCTTTTTGAATCATGAGGGATTCTGTGGTTTTTGCGAAAATCATAGGGGACTAAAATGTAATTTGCCCTAGTTTTTAAAATGTACCAAAAACTGAGATACACTAAAAGTTTTGTATTAGTCGAGGTCATAAATATTTTTTCTCAATGATATTCTATTGGATTAATTTGTCTTTAGAAGAACAACGGTCTAGAAACTTTTGCACTGCGCTTAAAGGCTTAAATGAAGAATTCAAATTTAAGTCCAAAAAGTGCACTCACCACACTCTGAAATATAATTACTATTTTCATAGGGTACACTTAGAAATAGAACGATTGACATATATACATACACTTGCATACATATACATACATACATATATATATACACACACATATGAGATGTTCCCAAATGAAGAGGTCCATTAAGAGTAAACTCACAAACTAGAGCTATTTAACAAATGTTCCCTCCATTTCGTAGCATGACGGATGGAGATGGTTGGTCATTGGCTCTGTTTGATAGGGGTGTTAAAAAAGAATCCGAAACAAGAGTAACCGAGAAAGCTGAATTGATTCAAATAAAAAAAAATAGGGTAATCAACTCATAGTTTTTAAAATAATTAGGTTACCTAGCCTACTTAAAAGTTTAGATTAGAGCATGATTTTCGATTTTTAAAAACTGTAGTGACTACATATTGATTATCATCACCCATGCGTTGAGACTTTTAGGACTTGCCATTTCGAAAGACAATATTCATGAGATTGGATAGGCTGTCAAGTTCTTATGATAAGTAAGAAATTAATAAACTAAAATCTATTCTACTGCCCTGCATTCATGCCTTGTTTATGCTGCCTTTCATGCATCTTGACTCTGTCTCTTCCTAAGATGAGTTACAGACATTTTCACTGAAGATCATTTTCATGGGACAGTTCCAGGATATGATTTGCAAATTGCAAGCTCAAGATAATATGCACAAGACACAGTGAGATAACCATGTAGCCAAATTAAGCACCAACATATATCTTCGGAGGAAAATGCAAATTGTTGATGACATTACAAGCAAACCGCTGTTAAAAAGCTACCTGAATCACATCAGGAAATACAGAAATTAACATCCCTTTAAAAAAAAAAAAATTTCTTGCTCCTGTCTTGAACTTGAAGCATTTGGTTGGCGTGCACGGAGTTAAAGGAAAGGATTCACCACAATTACACCATACGCCTCTGCCATATATTCAGAATAGAAGATACTTAAAAGTAATGCATCAATAAATACTTTCTTTTTTTTTGAATAATTATCTGATATGTCATGAATTTCAAAAAGAAAATTGCAATTTTTAGTTATCTTTATATAACAGTTATATACCTGCTTCAAAGGTTTGAGCCCCTCAGAGAATTGAAGTTTAATCTTCTGGAGTGCTTTTAAGACATCTTTCATGGTCATTCTGTCCTTAGAAGCGTCTGCTGTACAACATAAAGCAAGTTCCAGGATAGATGATATGCATGCTATCTTATTCTTGACTGGTTCATCTTGAAGATGAACTAAGTTCATATCCATAAGTTGAATCACAAAATCTGGTAAGCATTCTTGTACCCAACGCTGCAGGCTTAGCTCTTCAGTAAACATCTCATCCTTAGGCCTCCTTTTAGTAAATGTCTCCATCAATGTCATCCCTAAGCTATATACATCACAACTTGTTGAAACCAGTCCTTCTGGTCCATAGTCTAGCATCAATATTGAATTAAATTCGTTTGCTAAATTTAGAACTTCGGTACTGAATAAAAAAAATTTAATTAGTTAAAAGTCGAAACATCATTTGACTGACATCAAAAATTGGAATTGCAATCAAGAAGAGTTACCTGGGGCAACATATCCGAATGTAGCGAGAGTCTTTGTTTATACCACACTTTCTCCATCTCCCAACAACTTAGCAATTCCAAAGTCACAAACATGACCAACCATATCTTGATCTAGTAGGATATTGCTGGGCTTCAAATCACAGTGAATCACAGGAGTTGGATAACCATAGTGGAGATATTCCAAACCACAAGCTGCATCTATCATAATGTCTAGTCTTTGCATGATGTTCAAGATATGAGTGCCTGAATAAAGCCGTTTCTTAAGGCTTCCATTGGGCATGTATTCAAGTATCAAAGCTTTAAAGTCAGGATTTGAGCAAGCACTGATGACCATAGTCAAATTACGATGACGAAGACACCGTAAGACTTCACATTCCCTGTTGAAGCTTTTAAATGCACCATCAAGCTGCAAATCAAAAACCTTTATAGCCCAAGTCATCCCATTTTCTCGTATTCCTTTGTAAACAGAACCAAAGGTTCCAGAGCCAAGCAATGCACTCTCACTGAACCAGTTTGTTATTTGTCTGAGTTCGTGGGATGATACCCTCTCAAATGTTGTATCTGGATCTGAGTTAGATGGAGACACAATTTTTCTTCTCCATTTTCTTATCACCAAAAACGAAACTACCATGGCTACAACTGCTGATCCAAGTGCCAACAACACAAACAAAACTGTCATTTTCCTTGAACTTTGTTCCAAAGTTTGACAAGGTTGGAGTCAAGGAGCGTCACACAATGCTTCGTTTGAGAGAAAAGATAGCTTCGTAAAGTTGGCAAAAGGTCCTCCATGTGGAATTGGTCCTCTAAATCTGTTGAAGGACACATTGAAGTATACAAGATTCTGGAGTACTTCCCGTGAATTGGGAGTTTCACCAGTCAAATTGTTAAATGACAATTCCAGATACTGTAATTCCAACATATTCTTCATAGATTCCGGAATAAATCCTTGCAGCCTATTATGCTTCAAGGATAGTGCCTGTAAACTCTGTAGTGCTCCTATGGCTGTGGGAATATCTCCAAAAAAGTTATTGACAGACAGGTACACAATTATTAGTGCCTTCAAATTTTCAACTTCAGAGGAAAAAGAACCGCTGAAAGAATTTGTGGACAAATTGAGCTCCAAGATATCCCTGAGTCTCCACAAATTTGAGATCAAGTTAAAACTTAAATTGTTGGAGTCCAGATATAGATATCTTAAGGAAGTAATATTCCCTATGCAACTAGGAAGTCTACCAGAAAGCAGATTGCTGCTCAAACTTAATTGTCCTAAGTTCAATAAATAACATAATTCACCAGGACAGGGTCCTTGAAATTTGTTATATCCAAGCTCCATTTCCTGAAGTTTCAATAGCCCTCAAAAGGTTGGTGGAATTGTCCTTTCCAAGGCATTCTGAGACAAATTCAGGTCTGCCAAGTTACTTAAATTTCCTATGGAACTTGGTATTTGTCCAAAAGTCCACAATCATTCATATAAAAAGATTCTAGATTACTAGAAAGATTTCCAACAGAAACTGGAAGGAACCCATTGAAAGGAATCTCATCTAGCCACAACACCTTTAGATATTTGCAATTTGATAGGGAATTCAAAAAGCTTAATTCCCCAGAATGAGATTCATAAGAAAAACTGTTGTTCGCAAGACAAAATTTTTAGAAGTCTCAAGTCACCAAGAGAACGAGGAATTACACCTGTGAACTGGTTAGATGTAAGGTCTAAATAAGCAAGTCTTGAAGCATTGGAGATATATGTTAGTACGACTCCACTTAGTCTGTTTCCCCCAATATAAAGTTCTTCAAGATTGGGTAACATGGCACCCAAACTTGAGGGAAGACTGCCCGAGAGATCATTTTCTGCCATGGATATTACTCGTAGCGAAGACACATTAAACAGTTTGGATAGGATGGGACCTGTAAACCTATTCATGTCTAGTATTATTTCCTCCAACTTGTTAAGGTAACCAACCGCTTCAGGTATCTCGCCTGAAAAATCCAAGATTACAATTCACATGCTAGATGATAGAAGGAAATATATTGCAGTTGCTTTCAGAGTGATATTGGACATTTTAGTCACTTCCCAACTATTTATTTTTTTTATAGGACTAAATTACTTGTTTTGTTATAAAACTAATAAAATGAAATAGTATAATAAGAATTAAAATATTAGGGAAATAAGTAGAGGAATGGAGAATGATTTTCTTATATTCCAACTAATACAAAAGTCATTCCAAAAGGTGTCAATATACCTCTATATATAGGTACTACAAGATTAAAGATACATCAATCCTATTAAACATCCATTACTATAAGAATATAAAGAACCCTATGAAACGGTTCCTCCACTACATGAATAGATTTATGGATTGTAACTTTTATGCATAATGTAACTTTTATGGATTGTAACTTTAGACCATTATTTTGGGACAATTAAGAATGAATAATATTTATATGAATGTAAGCGCCTTAGAGGTTTAGTGCACTAGTGCAACAAATTTAAGAGAAATCGAGCATAAAACGCGCACGTATGCGCACTATTTGCAATTGACTTTTGCGCACCTACACTATTAGACGTTAAGCGTTCTTTGTACGCCAAAGGGTCAGACCAAACATTTCATTTCTCCAAACTTCCATGGCCGGCTAGCAGACAGCAAAGGAACAACCGAAAACTCCCCAACATTTCCTCTACAAAACTCACTCAAATTACCACCAAATCTTCTCAAATTTTAGCACTACTTAGCCTAAGCCTTGGAGTTCATATCTAGCTAAATATGGGAGGCTTTTCATGGCTCACTTAGGAGCAAGGAGGGACTGAGTTTCTGACTTGAACATCAACTAGAGTAATTCATGATCAAGCCTTCTAACTTCAATTTTTGGAAGTTCTAGTATATCTTTTAGCTCTTAATTTCTTATGGGTTGTTGTTGTTGTTGAAAAAAATGGAAGGTGGGCTCTATGAACTCCCACCTCTGTTTTGATGGCTGATATGGTGATTGATGCTGTTTATAATGTTGGTTTAGTGTTTGAAATGTTGGATTAATGGAGTATAATTAGTAGAAACCTCAAGGAACTCATGGGATAGAAACTTTCGATTTTGCCCCTGCCTTGTTCGGTTAATTTAAGGCCAATTTTTGATAATCTAATGGCTTGAATATGATTTTTATATATTGTATTAGTTGTGTAAAAATTTTAATTGGAAAATATTGAAGTTTGGTTGGGCAAATGAATTTCTTTGTGAAACTAGTCAAGCTGGAAAACTGTTTCCGTGTAGCTCTGTCCAGCGATAGTATTTCGGCCGTAACATTGTCCTCCGAAGTCAAAATCAAGGGCCGTCAGTGGTATTTGAAACTAGACATCCACACCTTTCCAACGGTATAAAACGAACATTTTGGTTCCAAGTGTGTGAGCCAAACCAATCGTTTTAAGAAGGCTGCCCTGTTTCTCTGTTCTGCGGAAATGATTTGATGCTGCTGCAACTTTAGTCTTAATTTCGAGCCAGTTACATGCTGAATCTTAAAACGATTTCTTCTGTGAAATTATAACCCTATTAATGTATTTTCCAACACTATTAACCATGCTCAAATCCGAGTTAAATTGAGTGAGTTATGATCAAAATACGGTGACTGCCTTGTTCTTGAAAATCCTTGGATTTGGACAGATTTGATGTGAGACTTGTTGTGGTCTTACTAAATGAATTTCTTGGTGCTAAACACCTACCAAATGCATCATGAATGTTTCTTAGACTTTTCTTACACAAATGAATCATGTTTGGAGGTTTTCCTTAGTCGAATGTTTGGAAACGGAGAGAAATGGAGCTAAAGGCAGTTTTGCCTTAGTAATTTCAAAACTTTGGTTGATTGGTTAACTATCTTCCCGAAGCCATTTTTCCACGAAATTTGATAGAGAGGTACCCTTCATATAGGAGTACTATACTGCAAAATTTGGTACCAATCCAAATCCGTTTCGACACTTAACTAAAGGTCCAAAGTCGGAAACCCAAATATGGAAATTGTTCAACAGTTTTGAATTTTCCCCAACTTTGAACTACCATATCTTGGTGCTCGAAACTCCAATTCTCGATCCGCTTATTCTGTCCTAAACCTTACTTGCACCTTTAATTGTGTTATAAATTTTAAGGGCTGATTTGCAACGATTGAATTCTGCCGAATTTCCAAAGTTAGCGAAAAACCAACCCCGGCTCAATCCTGGGTGATCTGGAATAGCAACTTTAATCCCATTTTTGAATACTTTCCACTTAGATTCATAGAAAAGTGTCTTCTAAGAACTTTTAGTACTTTCCGAGAGGTTTCCAACGGTATAAAATTTTTCAATTTTAGACTTGTATCGAGTGAGATACGATTTTTCAAAAATCCATATAAAAACTCTTTATTCTTTCGACATTATGCAAACGTTTTAACCTCGATTTCCAAGATAAAAATCCAAATGCTCCTGTACTTTATAAAACGCCACTCGAACATCGATTTACAAGTAATTAAGGTTCCTTTTCACGAAATTCCCTAGATCGTTATAGTGCACAAATTATTTCTCGATAAATGGGGTTGTGTGAATAATAATTCACTATTATTTGCTCAAGCGCACACGAGGACCTTCAAGAGGATCCGACCGTGAACACTTGAACTTTCAGAAAATATTTCTTCTTGATTTGCTCGGTGAGTGTCAAGCGTTTGACTACTTGAACTCTATAAACTTGATTACATGCTTAGCCTACTTGATTTTGAAAATGGAGTCGAGTGTGTACTTTATCGCACTCGTTCTCATTTGAAACAAATGACTCATGCTTAACATGATTTGCCTGGTTTACATGACCTGAAATACATGCTTAAACCTGTCAAATGCTTGAATACATGACATGGTATGCTATGATTGCATACGTCGTTGGAGTGAATCTCCTCGACACTTACATGATACATGGGGGACGCCCAAACTCATAGGTCGACCTTGGAACTCGAGCCGGCATGGGTTTGGTCGGAAACCTCGGTGAGTCATGAGATTCACATGATAAGATTGATCTATTGAGAGATCTCGCTTGGCATACTCGTGAAGTATCGCCCTATAAATGTCGTGCGGGCCCGAAGCGGTGTATGGTGGAATGATGAGAAGTAAGTGATGAACTACGGATATGAAATATCAACCTGGTTGATGGAGAGTCAACGAGAGGAGATATACGAATGACATCGAAAAAATGTGGAACTTAGCTCTTGAGAGCTACTATATTCTTGAATTGTTTCTGATTACATTTTTGTTGGCATTATTAGGTACTTGTAAATTATCACTTGAACTGTTATTTGGGCTTGTTACTTGAATTATGTGCCTGCATTTGTATTCTTGGCCTCACGAGCGTTTCGCTCACCCTGTAGATTTGTTTTCCTTAACAGGTTTGAACTCGGAGGTGAAATGGAGAAACCCTCCTGATGTACTTTTGTTTGGGATTTCTATTATCTTTTGGCTATGTCTTAGTTTTGGGTTGTACTTTTGGATTTGAAATGTAACATTTGGGGCATGAAGTATATTTGGGATTCATGATGTATTTTGAACACCCGATATGCGGGTGGGTTAATGGATGAATATTGCTAAGTTTGAATGCTTCCGCATTTACTGTATTAAGTTATTTATATGTGTTGTGTAGTTCGATAATAAGTTTGAATAGAATTACTTGAGTCCTGGCGAGAGCTCTGCAGGCGTCCCGCGGATACCTTTTGGTTCGCCTTAGGGAGAAGTGAGGGCGTCACAGTTGGTATCAGAGCGCTAGGTTAGAGATCTATATGGGAGACATATTAGATACTCTACCCTTAAGACCTGAGATCGGATAATTTAGTTATACCTTATGAGGTATTTGGGGCATACTAGAGATTGGGTTAGCCATGCATAAACAACATCCGAATTATATAGCGATTTAAATTTTTAACCCGAAAGGTGCTATTATTTTGCAGGGATGGAAAACGAAAATGGAGTTCCGGCAGCTAACGGGAATGGCCATGCGAATGGTCATGTAGTGCCTCCTAGGCCTATCTACTACCAAGGTTTAGGTGAGGGAGCTCGTGTACGCTACTCGCCTGCTACTCGATACCCCCGATGTGCTTGTAGGGTTACCTTTGCTTACCCGAATTACCTTGTGCTTGTTCTGGACGACGAGCGTCGTCAGCTAGTGGACTTAATAGGGATTTTCAGGCAGATGTGGACGAGCTTAGACAGATGGTTAGCGCTCAGAGTGAGCGGATTACCGAGCTTGACGAGGTGATTGAGGGCGAGATAGCTACGTCTGCTGTGGTTAATGAGGAGTTTCGGAGCACTGGGGTTCAACTTACTAGGTTGAGGGAGGAGGTTCGTGATAGGGCTTCTGGGATCGTAGCTGATGCCACTAGGCTAGTGGAGGATACGATGGAGGTAGCTCCTAGTCCTGAGGAGGATCCTGAGGAGGAGGTTCCTCCTGATAGTCCTACTGTGGACTAGGTCTAGGCAGTTTGACCACTCTTTTGACTCTTTTGACTAGTATAGTTAGAATTAGCAGGGGTGATGCTAAGTGCTGAGACCATTGTATTTTGCATGACTGTGTGGCTTATTTTTGGAACACTTGCTTTTACTTTAGTTTTCTGTGACTAAAAGTACTCTTATGGCACTTGTGTGCTGTATTTTGTGACTACCCCATGACTTGCTAATTGTATGAACTTGATATGTTAATGAATGTAAATTATTGTTAATTCCAATGTTTTCTTGATTGGTTCCTGCTTTCTGTTATGCATCGCATAATTTATTTATTTCTTGCACTAGGCACGCCTAGGTTATGGAAGGACTAAGAGGTGGTCGAGACCGTGGTCAAGGCCGTGATCGAGGTCGTGGGCGAGAGACTAGACAGGCCCAACCTCAAAGGGGTGACCAGGGATCGGCCACTGCACCGATCCAAGGTCAGGAAAATATTGAGGGTAATCAAGTGGCTACTGCCATTAATAGGATGACTGATATCCTAGAGCGTTTGGCTGATAGACAAGACCCTGGACCGTTCAACCAACCTGGGGGTCAGGAAAGAGGAGAGAATAGAGCCTTAGAGAGGTTCTTGAAATTTAACCCGCCTAAGTTTCTCGGCGAAACTGATCCTGAGGTAGCAGAGAATTGGTTGGAAAGGATGACCAACATTTTCGCTGCTTTAGACTACACTGAAGATAGGCGAGTGAATTTCGCTATTTTTCAATTTGAGGGAGTAGCCCGTGCTTGGTGGGATCTGATAAAAGGAAAATGGGAGAGAACTCAAACCCCTTGGACTTGGGAGAATTTCACAAGGAAATTTAATGAGAAGTTTCTTCCGCCCTTAATTCAAGAGAAGAGTGAGGATGAATTTATCAAGTTGAAACAGGGAACTCTTAGTGTAGCGGAGTATGAAGGAAAATTTACTAAATTTTCAAAGTACGCTCTCGAACTGGTGACCAATGAGTGAAAAGGGATTAGACGGTTTATTCAGGGACTTAATGTGGAGATACAAAAGGGTCTGGCCGCAGCCCAAATCTCTATATTTACTGAAGCTTTAGAGAAGGCACAAAGGGTTGAGAGTGCAAAATTTCAAGTGAGAGACTTCCACAATAGAAAGAGAAACTTTTCTAGCCATACCTCTGGACAAGATAGTAAAAGTGCACAACCTTCCAAAATGGGAAGAGGAGCGGGAGGACCAAGGACTGCTGGAGTTTCGAGAAGAGTTTTATCTAGAGGAGGTCGTAGTGGACTGACACAGGCTAGGAGAGCGCCTTCTAGTGGTTCAACGGTGACCCCTCAAGTTACGTGTGGGTACTGCGGAAAACCCAATCATTCTGAAAATGACTGTTGGAGGAAGTCTGGGAAGTGCTTGGCCTGCGGTAGTACCGAGCACCAGCTCGCGAATTGTCCAAACAAAATGAAGACGGCAGGTGATACCCAGAGACCGAAAAAGTCAGCCTCTAAGCAAACCAGTGCCGGAAAGAGTCGACCGAAAGTACCGGCCAGGGTTTATGTACTGGATTATCAACAAGTTCCTGAGGCAACTGAGGTAGTAGAAGGTACAATTCCAATCTTTCACCGTTTAGTTAGGATTTTAATTGATCTAGGTGCTACACATTCTTTTGTAAACCCTAATTTCATGAGTGGGATATATTTGAAATCAATTAAGTTACCATATGATCTTGAGGTTAAAACGCCTACTGGGGATCAAAGTCTAATTGCTAACTTGGTGTATCAAAATTACGAAGTCTGGATTGGAGAACGAAAATTATTGGCTGATTTGATAGGTTTGACGATTAAGGGATACGATGTAATCTTGGGGATGAATTGGTTAGCCCGTTATAATGCTCAGTTAAACTGTAGGACGAAAATTGTAGAGTTGCGTATTCCAGGAGAAGCAACCCTGAAAGTGGATGTAAGGAGTAAGTTAGCTTCGTCTGCACTTATTTCAGGAATTCGGGCTAGAAAATTATTCAGTAAAGGATCTCAAGAATATTTGGTTTTTCTTATTAACACTCCTAGTGATAAGGTGAATTTGGAGGACATGCCTGTAGTGAAAGACTTTCCTGATGTTTTTCCTGAAGAATTGGAGTCCCTACCCCCGGAACGGGAAATAACCTTTAAGATCGATGTAACTCCGAAAGTAACCCCTATTTCTAGAACACCATATCAAATGGCCCCAGCCGAATTGAAGGAGTTGAAATTACAATTACAAGATTTGTTAGAACGAGATTTTGTACGGAAAAGTGATTCGCCGTGGGGAGCCCCAATTTTATTTGTTAAGAAAAAAGACAGAAATTTGAGGCTGTGTATAGACTATAGAGGCTTAAATGATGTTACCATTAAGAATAAATACCCTTTGCTCCACATTGATGAATTATTTGACCAATTGCAAGGGGCTGTAGTATTTTCTAAGTTGGATTTGAGACAGGGTTATTATCAGTTAAGGATTTTGGAGAAAGACATACCCAAGACTGCTTTTAACTCGAGATATGAGCATTTTGAGTTTGTCGTGATGCCATTTGGGTTAACAAATGCTCCTGCTGCTTTTATGGATTTAATGCATAGGGTCTTTAAACCTTTTCTAGATCAATTTGTGGTGGTCTTTATTGATGATATTTTGGTGTATTCTAAGAATGTGAAAAACCATGAGAAACACTTGAGGGTTGTTTTGCAGACCTTAAGGGAGCATCAATTGTATGCTAATTTCAGCAAGTGCGAATTCTGGTTAAAAGAAGTGACTTTCTTAGGACACATAATTTCTAGGGATGGAATTAAAGTGGATCCAACTAAAGTTGAAGCTGTTTCGAAATGGAAACGGTCGGAAAACCCTACCGAGGTTTGGAATTTTATTGGATTAGCAGAGTATTACCGGAGATTCATTCAGGATTTTTCAAAAATTGCTGGACCCATGATTGAATTGACCAAGAAAAATGGGAAGTTTATATGGAGTCCTAAGTGTGAGGAAAATTTTCAGGAGTTGAAAAGACGGTTGACAAGAGCGTCTGTGTTAGCTTTGCCAAACGGAAAGGATAGTTTTGTGGTTTACACTGATGCTTCTAAGGAAGGACTGAGATGCGTTTTAATGCAAAATAACAAGGTGATAGCATGTGCCTCTAAGAAATTAAAGCCGCATGAAGGAAACTACCCGACTCATGATTTGGAGTTAGCGGCTGTGGTCTTTGCTTTGAAGAAATGGAGACATTATTTGTGCGGGGTAACATTTGAGGTTTTTACAGATTACAAAAGGATTAAGTACTTGTTTTCTCAAAAGGAACTGAATTTGAGGCAACGTAGATGGATGGAATTTTTGGAAGACTATGATTGCACTATTAAGTACCATCATGGGAAGGTCAATGTAGTGGCCGATGCTTTGAGCCGTCAAGTGCAAATGGCTGGATTGATGATTAAGGAGTTTCAATTATTGGAAGAAGTGAGTTACTGGAATTCTTGATTTGGAACTAAGGAAGGTAATTTTGGGAAATATTGTATTGACTTCCACTTTGATCGAACGTATTAAAGAATCTCAAGAAAAGGACACTGAAGTGCAGAAATGATTGGAAAAAGTTAAAAAGGAGGACAAGTCGGACTTTAGCTTGGGATCAAACGGTGTATTGAGATTTCGAATAGGATAGTTGTGTCAAAGGATGAAAGTCTTAAAAAGGAAATTTTAGAAGAGACACGCCGATCAAAGTTTACGGTACATCCAGGAGGGAATAAAATATACCAGGACTTGAAGAGTCTGTACTGGTGGGAGAACATGAAAAAGGAGATTGCTAAATTTGTCAAAACATGCTTAATTTGTCAACAGGTTAAAGCCGAACATCAAAAACCATCAGGACTGTTGCAACCTCTAGAAATACCTGAGTGGAAATGGGAGAATATCACTATGAATTTTGTATCAAATTACCAAGAACATAGAGAGGCCATGATGCGATTTGGGTAATCGTGGATAGATTGACCAAATCGGCCTATTTTCTGTCGATTAACATGAAGTACCCGTTGGAGAAGTTGGCCAAATTGTATTTGGATGAGATCATTAGGTTGCATGGAATACCTGTGAGTATCGTGTCCGACAGGGATCCGAGATTTGTTTCAAGCTTCTGGCAGAAGATGCAAGAGGTATTGGGGACTAAGTTGAATTTTAGTACTACCTACCATCCCCAGACTGACGGACAATCGGAAAGGACAATTCAAACACTTGAGGACATGTTAAGGACTTGTGTTCTGGACTTTGGAGAAAATTGAAGTAAGTTTTTGACTTTAGTGAAATTTGCCTACAACAATAGTTTCCATTCTTCTATTCAGATGGCCCCGTATGAGGCATTTTATGGTCGAAAATGTAGGTTTCCGATTTGTTGGGACGAAATAGGTGAACGAAAAATTTTAGATCCGACCACAGTGTCATGGATTGAGAAAGCTAATGAAAAGGTAAAGTTGGTACGCCAAAGAATTCAGGCTGCCCAAAGCCGCCAAAAGAGTTATGCCGATAATCGGAGGAAAGATTTGGAGTTTACTGTTGGAGATTTGGTATTTCTCAGAATCATGCCCTTGAAAGCAAGGTTGATGTCTGGAAAAGGAAAGAAGTTACAACCAAGATTTGTAGGACCTTACAAGATTATCCAATGTGTGGGGAGTGTAGCCTATAAGTTAGAATTATCACCGAGTTTATCTCGAATTCATAATGTGTTTCATATATTTATGCTTAAGAAGTATCATCCGGACCCTTCGCACGTCTTACAACCGAAAAATGTTGAGATTGATGAGATCTTAACCTATGAAGAAAAATCGGTTAAACTTCTGGATAGGAAGGTAAAAGAATTGAGGAATAAACAGATATCATTAGTAAAGGTCCTCTGGAAGAACCATGGGTTGGAGGAAGCAACTTGGGAGGTCGAAGAAATAATTCGAGAAAAGTATTCAGGCCTGTTCACCAAACAAGGTAAATTTCGAGGACGAAATTTCTTAAGGGGGAGAGAATGTGAGGACTCGAAAATCTATTATTTTAAAATTTCTAATTTTGGCTTAATTAATTATTTATTTGGATTCTTGCCACGAATAATATTTTCTAACATTATTAGACCTAAATACATGGTTTTATAGTTTTGTTATATTTTTAAAGTGTCTCGTTTCAAAAAATTATTTTCTTAGAAACTTGTTTAGTGAAAAAGTGAAAACGTGTCTGAAAACTTTAGTCAATTGGGAATACATTAAGCTGGAAAATTTGAGACATGTACAATGGTTCTAAAATAGGCAATTTTAGGTTTAAAAACTCAAGTGATAGTTAGTATTACGATTGTTATAAGAATTTCTCGAAGGTTTTACTTTATTGCGCCTAAATTGGAAATACGCGATTTCACGCTCGCGCTTAATTGAGGGAATTTAGACCATTATTTTGGGACAATTAAGAATGAATAATATTTATATGAATGTAAGTGTCCTAGAGGTTTAGTGCACTAGTGCAACAAACTTAAGAGAAATCGAGCACAAAACGCGCGCGTATGCGCACTATTTGCAATTGACTTTTGCGCACCTAAACTATTAGACGTTAAGCGTTCTTTGTACGCCAAAGGGTTAGACCATACATTTCATTTCTTCAAACTTCCATGGCCGGCTAGCAGACAACAAAGGAACAACGGAAAACTCTCCAACATTTCCTCTACAAAACTCATTCAAATTACCACCAAATCTTCTCAAATTTTAGCACTACTTAGCCTAAGCCTTGGAGTTCATATCTAGCTAAAAAGGGGAGGCTTTTCACGGCTCACTTAGGAACAAGGAGGGACTGAGTTTCTGACTTGAACATCAACTAGAGTAAGTCATGATCAAGCCTTCTAACTTCAATTTTTGAAAGTTCTAGTATATCTTTTAGCTCTTAATTTCTTATGGGTTGTTGTTGTTGTTGAAAAATTCGAAGGTGGGCTCTATGAACTCCCACATCTGTCTTGATGGCTGATATGGTGATTGATGCTGTTTATAATGTTGGTTTAGTGTTTGAAATGTTAGATTAATGGAGTATAATTAGTAGAAACCTCAAGGAACTCATGGGATAGAAACTTCTGATTTTGCTCCTGCCCTGTTCTGTTAATTTAAGGCCAATTTTTGATGATCTAATGGCTTGAATATGATGTTTATATGTTGTATTAGTTATGTAAAAATTTTCATTGGAAAATATTGAAATTTGGTTGGGCAAATGAATTTCTTTGTGAAACTAGTCAAGCTGGAAAACTGTTTCCGTGCAGTTCTGTCCAGCGATAGTGTTTCGGCCGTAACTTTGTCCTCCGACGTCAAATCGAGTGCCGTTGGTGGCATTTGAAACTAGACATCCACACCTTTCCAACGGTATAAAAAGCACTTTTTGGTTCCAAGTGTGTGATCCAAACCAATCGTTTTAAGAAGGCTGCCCTGTTTCTCTATTCTGCTGAAATGATTTGATGCTGCTGCAACTTTAGGCTTAATTTCGAGCCAGTTGCATGCTGAATCTTATAACGATTTCTTCTGTAAAATTATAACCCTATGAATGTTTTTTCCAATACTATTAACCATGCTCAAATCCGAGTTACTTTGAGTGAGTTATTATCAAAATACGGTGACTGCCTTGTTCTTGAAAACCCTTGGATTTGGACAGATTTGATGTGAGACTTGTTGTGGTCTTACTAAATGAATTTCTTGGTGCTAAACATCTACCAAATGTACCATGAATGTTCCTTAGACTTTTCTTGTACAAATGAACCATGTTTGGAGGTTTTCCTTAGCCGAATGTTTGGAAACGGAGAGAAATGGAGCTAAAGGCAGTTTTGCCTTAGTAATTTCAAAACTTTGGTTGATTGGTTAACTATCTTCCCGAAGCCATTTTTCCACGAAATTTGATAGAGAGGTACCCTTCATATAGGAGTACTATACTGCAAAATTTGGTACCAATCCAAATCCGTTTCGACACTTAACTAAAGGTCCAAAGTCGGAAACCCAAATATGGAAATTGTTCAACAGTTTTGAATTTTCCCCAACTTTGAACTACCATATCTTGGTGCTCGAAACTCCAATTCTCGATCCGCTTATTCTGTCCTAAACCTTACTTGCACCTTTAATTGTGTTATAAATTTTAAGGGCTGATTTGCAACGATTGAATTCTGCCGAATTTCCAAAGTTAGCGAAAAACCAACCCCGGCTCAATCCTGGGTGATCTGGAACATCAACTTTAATCTCATTTTTGAATACTTTTCACTTAGATTCATGGAAAAGTGTCTTCTAAAAACTTTTAGTACTTTCCGAGTGGTTTCCAACGGTATAAAGTTTTCCAATTTTAGACTTGTATCGAGTGAGATACGATTTTTCAAAAATCCATATGAAAACTAAAATTTTCCAACTTTCAAGGAAATAGAGTTTCCAAGAACTCTTTATTCTTTCGACATTATGCAAACGTTTTAACCTCGATTTCCAAGATAAAAATCCAAATGCTCCTGTACTTTATAAAACGCCACTCGAACCTCGATTTACAAGTAATTAAGGTTCCTTTTCACGAAATTCCCTAGATTGTTATAGTGCACAAATTATTTCTCGATAAATGGGGTTGTGTGAATAATAATTCACTATTATTTGCTCAGGCGCACACGAGGACCTTCAAGAGGATCCGACCGTGAACACTTGAATTTCCAGAAAATATTTCTTCTTGATTTGCTCGGTGAGTGTCAAGTGTTTGACTACTTGAACTCTATAAACTTGATTACATGCTTAGCCTACTTGGTTTTGAAAATGGAGTCGAGTGTGTACTTTATCGCACTCGTTCTCATTTGAAACAAATGACTCATGCTTAACATGATTTGCCTGGTTTACATGACCTGAAATACATGCTTAAACATGTCAAATGCTTGAATACATGACATGGTATGTTATGATTGCATACGTCGTTGGAGTGAATCTCCTCGACACTTACATGATACATGGGGGACGCACAAACTCATAGGCCGACCTTGGAACTCGAGCTGGCATGGGTTTGGTCGGGAATCTCGGTGAGTCATGAGATTCACATGATAAGCTTGATCTATTGAGAGATCTCGCTTGGCATACTCGTGAAGTATCGCCCTATAAATATCGTGCGGGACCGAAGTGATGTATGGTGGACGGATGAGAAGTAAGTGGTGAACTACGGATATGAAATATCAACCCGGTTGACGGAGGGAGATATACGAATGACATCGGAAAAATGTGGAACTTAACTCCTGAGAGCTACTGTATCCTTGAATTGTTTTTGGTTACATTTTTGTTGGCATTATTAGGTACATGTAAATTATCACTTGAACTGTTATTTGGGCTTGTTACCTGAATTATGTGCCTGCATATATGTTTTTGGCTTCACGAGTGTTTCGCTCACCCTGTAGATTTGTTTTCTTTAACAGGTTTGAACTCGGAGGTGAAATGGAGAAACCCTCCTGATGTACTTTTGTTTGGGATTTCTATTATGTTTTGGCTATGTCTTAGTTTTGGGTTGTACTTTTAGATTTGAAATGTAACCTTTGGGGCATGAAGTATATTTGGAATTCATGATGTATTTTGAACACCCGACATGCGGGTGGGTTAATCGATGAATATTGCTAAGCTTGAACGCTTCCGCATTTATTGTATTAAGTTATTTACATGTATTGTGTAGTTCGATAATAAGTTTGAATGGAATTACTTGAGTCCTGGCGAGAGCTAGGCAGGCGTCCCGCGGATACCCTTTTGGTTCGCCTTAGGGAGAAGTGGGGGCGCCACAAGGTCAACAAGATGCTCAGCCGTACGATAGTTACGAGACGAATGACCTTCCATACCACACGGTAGCATTTTTCTTCACAAACTATCTTTTCTTCATATTTCTAATCGTAGTTATTTTCCCTCTTTTGGAAAATATTTTGTTGTTTGTCACGGTTATAAATTTCACGGGGCACAAATCTACTACGATCACGTCCACGGCCACGGCCACGTCCACGGCCTCCTTCACAGCTACTTCTACGGCCAGGTCCACGACCTCGACCAAAATTTTGAAATTGAGTCGCATTCACTTCAGGGAATGGACTTATGATTTTTCAGCAATAATTCATTATTTTGTTCAGTCAAGAGAAGACATGTGATAAGTTTAGAATATTTTTTAAATCCCTTCTCTCGATATTGCTGCTACAGGAGCATGTTAGAGACATGAAAAGTAGAAAATATTTTTTTTAACATATGTTCATCGGTGACTTTTTCGCCACATAGTAATAATTGAGAAGTAATTCTGAACATAGCTGAATTATATTCATTGACAGATTTGAAATCTTGTAGCCGTAAGTGAAGCCAATCTCATCAAGCTTTTGGAAGAACGATCAACTTCAGGTGATCGAATCTTTCTTTCAAATCTTGCCAAAGGACAAGAGGATTTTTGACAGTAAATTACTCTATTTTTGATCTTTCATCTAAATGATGACAAAGGAAAATTATAGCTTTGGCACGGTGTTGGTTTGAGGATTTATTTTTTTCAACAATAGTAGTACTAAGACCCATTGCCTCAAAATGAATTTTAACATCCAATACCCATGATAAATATTTTTTTTCCAGAAATATCAAGAGGCACGAACTCTTGTTTTGTAAGATTAGCCATAAGAAATTAAAATAAGTTTTGGAGTTAGAAATTTATCTCACAAGTTACTTGAAGAAATATGGGTAGAATTTTGGCAAAATCTTGTGTTTCACTTTTGTTCAAGAGTAGAAGCTTCGTTTTCACCTTTTACTTAAAAGTAGAGACTCGTGCTGATAACATGTTATAAAACTAATAAAATGAAATAGTATAATAGGAATTGAAAAATTAGGGAAATGAGTAGAGGAATGGAGAATGATTTTCTTATATTCCAACTAATACAAAAGTCATCCCAAAAGGTGTCAATATATCTCTATATATAGGTACTACAAGATTAAAAGTACATCAATCCTATTAAGTACCTATTACTACAAGAATATGAAGAACCTTATGAAATGGTTCCTCCACTACATGAATAGATTTATGAATTGTAACTTTTATACATAATTTAGCAATAAATTAAGAATTAATCCTCTTAGAAATGCAAAGGGACATCCACACTTTTAGTTGTTTTAACATGTTTAACTTTTCAAAACCTGCACTATTTTATTTCTTCTTTTTTTTGGGTAGGCTCAAAATCAACGCTTCTCTTTCTCCTATTTCTAAATTTAGGCACATATACCCCTATTTGACAGTGGTAATACAATTATAAAGAATGTCATGCCATTATTTGGGAAAAAAAATTTTCGGTTGCACTATGATCCCACTTTGCAATCATCTTTGCATCTCATCTTTACAGTTTTTTTTTTATCTCATAGATTACATTACAAAAAGTATATTTTTATCTCACATGCATTACATCACAAAAAATTATTTTTCTATCTCATATATATTATATTATAAAAAGTACTAGAGATCGTTGTAAAATTTTTTTTGAATAATCTTCTATCTAATTAAACACACTCAAAATTTAAGGGATAGTGAAATTGAATACTTTAGTTGGGGAGGTAAAAGGTAATACGCTCAAAATTTTTGAAAGGGTAAAAAACAAAAAAAAAAAAAACTCTGTGGTAAATCTAATATAGAGAAAAGCCCCCCATGATTTCAAAAGTACAAAACAACACCTCATACTTTAAACTATATTGTAAAGATAACGGAATTCGTTAAACTTAACGGGGATAAACAAAATGATAAAAATACCCTGATATAATTAAGCAAAAGATAGCCCAACAAAATCATTTGTTTCATTCTCTTGAAAGAGAGAATTGGGAGTTAAGGGGTAAAAGAGGCATATTTGTTAAAAATTAGGTATAACTTTTTTTTTTATATTCCAATAAGTCATTTCCATTAATTTTATTGAATTTTGTTATCTTTACAATTCAGTTAAAAGCATGAGGTATCGTTTTGTACGTTTTAAAACCATGGGGGATTTTTCTATATATTATATTTACCACAAGGGATTTTTTTTAACTTTTTTAAAAATAATCTTCTATTAAACACACTCAAAGTTTAAGGGATAGTGAAGTTGAATGCTTTTACTAGGGAAGTAAAAGGTAGTATGCTCTAACAGACTTACATCACAAAAAGTTATATTTTTATTTTATATACATTACATCACAAAAAGTACTACAGATCATTGGAACATTTTTTTAAAATAATCTTCTATCTAATTAAACACCCTCAAAGTTTAAGGGATAGTGAAGTCGAACACCTTAATTAGGGAGGTAAAAGGTAATATGCTCAATTTTTTTAAAAAAAATAATTTTCTATTAAGCAGACTCAAAGTTTAAGGGATAGTAAAGTTGAATGCTTTAACCAGGGAGGTAAAAGGTAACATGCTTTGACAGACTGATATTAGACTTTCTCGTTTTCTTTTTGTGTAAGTTGGAGGTCTCGAATCCAAGACCTCTCACTGACACTCTCTTTCCCTTATAATCCAATCCATCCTCCCCTTAGAATTTCTCCTTGCAATAATACAAGGTATATGTGTCTACATATTTCACACAAACCATGATTAGTATTATGCTACATATTTTTAACTCTTAAAACATAAGGTGAATGTAGATAACACTCTTACCATTCATGTTAGCTCCTGCTATCCAGAAACTCCTCATGCCTTGAAGATTACCAATATCTTCTAGAATTTGACCTGTACAAAATATATATCACGACTACCATGATTGTTTAGAAAAATGTACTTAAAAAAAGATAATTTGTCCACTTTTCTTATTTATCACTCTTAAGGTACTATAGAAGAACTACTATGGCACTTCCATTTAACTTTTTTTGAATTCATAAATGCAAACTTTAGCTCGTATATGTGCAATTTCCTTTTTGATTTAGAAAATGTACTCTAACAAAAATATTCCATTAAGTTTTTTTTTGGAGGTATTAAACCAAAGACTTCCTATTTACAATCCCTCCCACCTTACTACCTAACCCAACCCTCCCCCAGCAAAAACATTCCATTAATGTCATAGTTTGAACATTATAACAGATAGAGCCTCTTCTCAATTAATTTGCATTTTGTACACGTTGATTCTTCAAAATTCAAAATTAGAATTCAAATTTTACAAATATTGGAAAAAGTAGGCATCTTGTAGCTTCTAATTTTAGTTTTTCTTTTACTTTTGAAAAGCCAAAAGCTGAAAGAAAAAGAAGTTGAGAACATTACATGATAGATATTTTAATATCAAAAAGTAAGAGTAGGTCCAAAAAACCAGTTTAGAACAAACTCTAGTCATTTGAATTTTTCACGCTATTTTGAAATTATACATGTGACTACGGAAAATTGAATTATATTCATAGTGGTGTCATAAGACAAAAACCTGAACATAGAAAAGTTTAGGGCAAATTTGAGGTCTTGGCGACAAAAAATCTATGTTTAATTATTTCAAGGGCAGTCCTATAATGCTAGCTTTCGTGTCTAATTT
This sequence comes from Coffea arabica, assembly GCF_036785885.1. NCBI lineage: Eukaryota > Viridiplantae > Streptophyta > Magnoliopsida > Gentianales > Rubiaceae > Coffea > Coffea arabica. Next base: position 29,024,240 of record NC_092330.1, read on the forward strand.
GTAATTCTATGAAATCAATCTAGTGGCAAAGTGAAACTGAAACTGGAAATGACAAATTAAATACATGTATATACGAGTGAAATTTTTTTCCTAATTAATGTCTATCCTACCAAAACTTCATACATTTTTTCTGAACCTATGACACTCTTTTGAAAGAGCTTCCTCTTGGAAATGCTGTAAAGCTTGTGTAAGAGACTTTGTCCGCCATATAATCACATTTGTATTTATACATATTTGTTCTCCTTTTTACCACAAAACACACTTAGTCAACAAGGAAAAAGATAAGTTGTCATAGCATGCAATAAGTTGACATCAGCATTTACGATCATTTTAGTGCAATTCCAAGATTCGTGGGCGGGGAAATTCGAGTAGATAGGTTAGGCATTCCGTCTACTAGGAGGAGAAAAGTAGACTAACCTATAGGAGGGTTTAGTTGAGAGTTTTAAATTTAATTTTTCTTGCATTTGGGTTTGTTGGCAGGGAGTTTTCATCCATTTGTAAGGGAAAACTCTGTCAAAATTTTCTAAAAATAAAATAAAATAAGATTTTGATTTAAAATTTTTTTTCTACGTACTTAGTGTTATGTCTGGCCCAGGAAATAGACAAACTCAACTTAGAACAAAGTATGCGGTATAACCGACCATATAATAGATAAGCGGTAGATACCAGCCATATAATAATTAGGCGGTAAAACCGACCATATAAAAGGGTTGTGGCAACCCAATAAAGACAAATAATAAAGCAAATAAAAGACAAAGAAGATTTACGTGGTTTGGTCAAATTGACCTACGTCCACGGGCGAGAGAGGGGCAATATTTCTACTATGAAGAAAAAATACAAAAGCCGTAGGAAAGTGGTTCTTAGGCCAAAAGACACTTATAAAATGTTTAAGAAATATTCCTAAACACAATACAAGAGAGCCTAAAATATTTGACTAAATGGGCTAGATGACTCAAGAAACTAATAGCCCATATAACTCTCTTGAGTGGTGCGAATTTATTCCTTCATCAGGCTCCCTTATTTATAGGAAACCAAAGGAAGAATTCCTTTGGCTTCTACCGATGTGGGACGAAGCACCAAAAGCATTTGGCCAACAAATGCGGCTTCAACAAATCTCCACCTTGATGAGTCCCCAACATCGAGAGATTATAGACTTGCTCCACCTTCTTCATATAAGCTCCAATGGGCTTAAATCACCAATAACGAACACCAACCAAGTCCAAGCACTGCTTGAACTTGTAAACTGGAAGAGGTTTCGTAAACATATCGGCTGGATTGTCCTTAGTATTGATTTTCTGAATAAGGACTTTTCCCTTAGCAATGATATCCCGAATGAAGTGATATTTCACATCAATGTGTTTCGTTCTCTCATGATACATCTGATCTTTAGTCAAGTGTATGGCACTTTGACTATCACAGTGAATATCAGTAACACCTTGATATAGACTTAGCTCGCTAAATAAACTCTTCAACCACAAGGCTTCTTTGATTGCCTCGGTCACAGCCATATATTCTGCTTCTGTAGTAGACAAAGCTACGACAGGTTGTAGAGTAGCTTTCCAACTAACAGCACAACCGCCAATGCAAAATACATAGCCTAAAAGTGATCTTCTCCTGTCAAGATCTCCAGCGTAGTCTGAGTCTATAAAACCAACCAAAGTATTATTATTTTTTCCAAACTCCAAACATGCATTTGAAGTACCTCGCAAGTATCTGAGAATCCATTTCACAGCCTGCCAATGTGTTTTACCCAGGGCAAGACATATATCTGCTAACAACACTGACTGCTTGTGCAATATCTGGACGAGTACAAACCATTGCATACATAATACTGCCGACTGCACTGGAATAAGGAACCTGTGCCATATAATCTTCCTCTTCATCTGATTTTGATGATTGAGCAGCAGATAGCCGAAAATGGCTAGCAAGAGGAGTAGATACTGGTTTAGCATCTTTCATGCCAAAACGCTCCAAAACTTTCTCAAGGTAATTTTTCTGGGTCAAGAACAACTTTTCTACTCCTCGATCTCGCTTAATATCCATGCCAAGAATTTTCTTAGCTGCTCCCAAATCTTTCATTTCAAATTCACTATTTAACTGCAGTTTCAAGGTGTGAATTTCTGACAAATTCTTGGCAGCAATGAGCATATCATCAACATATAACAATAAGTAAATGAAAGAACCATCATTTAACTTCCGGAAGTAAACACAACTATCATACATGCTCCTCAAATAACCATGACCCAACATAAAGGAATCAAACCTCTTATACCATTGTCTTGGAGACTGCTTCAATCCATATAAGGATTTCTTTAATAAGCAAACATGGTCTTCCTTACCTTAAATTTCAAAATCCTGGGGTTGTCTCATATAAATTTGTTCTTCAAATTCGCCATGTAAGAAAGCTGTCTTAACGTCGAGCTGTTCTAACTCCAAATTATACATGGCAACTAAAGCAAGCAAAACACGAATAGAGCTATGTTTAACAACAGGTGAGAATATATCATTAAAATCAACACCTTGTACCTGGCTATAGCCCTTTGCAACCAATCGTGCTTTATATCTTGCATCTTCAACCCCTGAAATACTTTCCTTTTTCTTGAAGACCCACTTGCAACCAACAATTTTCTTAGCTGACGGCGGCTTTACAAGAACCCAAGTTTCATTCTGATGAAGAGATTCAATTTCTTCATTCATCGCAATCAACCACTTTGCAGAATCATCACAAGAAACTGCTTCTGAATAGGTCGAAGGCTCACCAGCTGCATCAGTTTCTTCTGCAACAGACAAAGCATATGCAACTAAATTTGCATATCTTTGTGGTGGTCGAATGTCTCTCCTTTGTCTTTCTCTAGCTATGGAATACTCCTCTTCTTCTGAACTATCTTCAATAGTAGATTCAAGTGCATCTACTGGCACTTGCTGAATAGAAGATTTGGATTGAGAAGGACCAGAACTGCCAATATCAAGCTCCACCTGCTTCTGTGTACTATCAGCAGTACAAGGACTAGAAGACTCCTTCTTGGAAGATAACATAGACAATTCATCAAAAGTAACATCTCTACTGATTACAAATTTTGGGGATTTGGGATCAGGACACCATAATCTGTATCTTTTCACCCCAGAAGCATATCCAAGAAAAATGCACGTTTTAGCCCTTGGCTCCAATTTTCCATCATTCACGTGCATGTATGCTGGACACCCAAAAACTTTTAAATTGGAGTAATCAGCAGGAGTACCTGACCAAACTTACTCAGGAGTTTTGAAATCAAGAGATGCAGAAGGAGAACGGTTGACAATATAACAGGCCATATTGATCGCCTCTGCCCAAAAGTCATTTGTCAACCCTGCATTGGAGATCATACATCTTGCTCTCTCCAAAAGTGTTCTGTTCATACGTTCAGTCACACCATTTTGTTGAGGCGTCATCCTGACGGTGTGATGCCGAACAATTCCTTCATTTTTACAAAATTCATTAAATTTACCTCCACAAAATTCCATGCCATTATCTGTTCTCAACCGCTTAACATGTTTTCCTGCTTGTTTCTCAATCAAAACTTTCCATTGCTTGAAAGTTAAGAAAACATCATTTTTATGCTTAAGAAAATAGACCCAAACTTTCCTTGAATAATCATCAATGAAAGTCAACATGTACCTGGCACCACCTTTAGAAGAAGCACGAGAAGGACCCCATAGATCTGAATGAATGTAATCAAGAGTACCTTTTGTCTTGTGAATTGCTGGTGAACTGAAGCTGACTCTTTTCTGCTTCCCAAAAATACAATGTTCACAGAATTCCAATGGCCCGGTACTTTGTCCACAAAGGAGTCCTCTTTTGCTCAGTATGCCCAAACCTTTTTCGCTCATATGCCCCAAACGCATATGCCATAATTTGGTGATGTCTGTATCTGACAAAAATGATGTTGAAACAGCAGCAACACCTGTAACAGTAGATCCCTGCAAAATATACAAAGTACCAGATCTGTGTGCCTTCATAACAACAAGAGCTCCTCGAGTGATTTTGAGAACTCCATCTCCACCTGAATACCTGCACCCAATAGACTCAAGAGTGCCCAAAGAGATGAGATTTTTCTTCAAATCTGGAACATGTCTAACATTTGTGAGCGTCCTCACAATACCATCGTACATTTTAATCCGGATTGTGCCTTTGCCAACAACTTTACAAACAACGTTGTTGCCCATTAAGACAACTCCACCTTCAGTTGATTCATATGTTGAAAACCAGTCCTTATTAGGACACATATGATATGAACAACCCGAATCTAAAATCCACTCATTGTTAGATCTAAAATTATTTTCCGTTGCACAGAAAATAGTTCCATCATTCTTATCAACGGCAATACTAGCCTCGGTGGTTTCACTCCTTTTCTCCTTTTGCTTTTCTTTATTTTTCAATTTAAAGCAATCAGAGATAATATGGCCCTTCTTTTTACAATAGTTGCACACCACATTTTTATGTCTGGATTTAGATCTACTTCTATTTTCTGTGTTTCTCCTTTCAGATCTACCCCAAACAAACAAGCCATCAGCTTGACTCCCACTAGTTTCCCCAGTAATATCCCTATCTATCTGCTCTTTAGATTTTAATGCAGATTTAATTTTCCGATACGAAATTGTTTCCTTTCCATATATCATAGTATCACGAAAATACTTAAAGGACTGGGGAAGGGAACATAAAAGTAATAGGGCCTGATCTTCATCATCAATTTTCGAATCTATATTCTCCAAATCCATAATAATGGAATCAAATTTATCAAGATGAGAGAGTATAGATGTACCTTCAGACATCCGAAACATGTACAAACTCTGCTTCAAATATAGCCGATTCTCGACTGTCTTCTTCATATACAAGGCTTTCAATTTATCCCACATAGCCTTGGCCGAAGTCTCCGTTGCTACCTCACGCAATACCTCATCGGAGAGATTTAGGATAATACTGGATCTTGCCTTCTTATCCATCTCAGCAAAATTTGCATCTGTCAGATCTTCTGGCTTTTTCTCAATTCCTTGAATTGCCAAGTCAACTCCGTCTTGAACAAGAATGGCCTCCATCTTGAGCTGCCACATGCCGAAGTTGACATTCTTGTCGAATTTTTCGACAACCGTCTTTGTTATCGTCATTGTTGCCACAAAATCTGTAACTTGAAATTTGTCTAAAAAATTTGCCAAACAAATATGCAAGTCTCGTGAGCGGGTCCCACAAGGTGAGTGGGCCTCACGAGATAAGCAGGCCCCACGGAGATGAACGGGCCCCACAAGATGAGCGGACCCCACAGGATGAGTGGGCCCCACAGGATGAACGGGCCCCACCGGATGAATCTGTCTTGCAAAATATAACAACCAACTCTGATACCAGTTTGTTATGTCTGGCCCAGGAAATAGACAAACTCAAGTTAGAACAAAGTAGGCGGTATAACCGACCATATAATAGATAGGCGGTAGATACCAGCCATATAATAATTAGGCGGTAAAACCGACCATATAAAAGGGTTGTGGCAACCCAATAAAGACAAATAATAAAGCAAATAAAAGACACAGAAGATTTACGTGGTTCGGTCAAATTGACCTACGTCCACGGGCGAGGGAGGGGCAATATTTCTACTATGAAGAAGAAATACAAAAGCCGTAGGAAAGTGGTTCCTAGGCCAAAAGACACTTATAAAAGGTTTAGGAAATATTCCTAAACACAATACAAGAGAGCCTAAAATATTTGACTAAATGGGCTCGATGACTCAAGAAACTAATAGCCCATATAACTCTCTTGAGTGGTGCGAGTTTATTCCTTCATCAGGCTCCCTTATTTATAGGAAACCAAAGGAAGAATTCCTTTGGCTTCTACCGATGTGGGAGGAAGCACCAAAAGCATTTGGTCAACAAATGCGGCTTCAACACTTAGTTTCTCAAGTTTGATATTCATTAGCCTTTCACACGGTGCAAATTTTTTACTTGCAAGATCAGGTACTTTTCTCTTCTCAGCTTTGATATCTTAGTCTTCGTTCATGGTGAATTTTTATTAAGTTCTCTGGTCGCTCTTTTTTGGTTCTTCATTATTCCTGTTATGTTCACCCCCCCTTGGGGCGGTTGTGTGGATGTTAGAGTGCATGTTCAGTTAATAAGCAGAAACCTGCTCATGCATGATGAACTTCAACTTTGTCATCGATCACTTTTGAATTCCTCAAAAGACTGACCTGATTATGGTAATATGGTTGCGTACAAACATTGCCATTTACTTTAGTGTCAATTCCAGAGCATACTTATATCTTTGATTAAATAAGTTGTTTTTTTTTTGGGTCCAAAGAAAGGAAAGCTAACATGAAGGAAAGATTGCTGAAGCAATGATTATCCCCTCAGATATATTACATATGGTTTTCTAATGGCAAGCCAACAGTTTACTTAGAAAATAAGTTTGATTAACACTATTCCCCGGCTAGTTGCTTTTTAATGTGTCCTTACACCCTCTTTTGTAACCCCCCCCCCCAAAAAAAAAAAAGAAGACAACGGTGCATGAACATGTATATTGTTGCAACTTCATTGTATGTATCTAAACTCATGAGTCATGACCCTACGAACAGTTAAATTATGATCAATTGATGGCTCGAAACATAGACAAGAATTTGCTCGAAATAAAGCCAAGTTGGTAGCTTACCTGTCAGGTCAGTCCAATCCAAATATATTTGTGTGAGCGTGGTAAGATTCCAAATTCCCTTTGGTATATGTCCACTGAATTTGTTGTCAGACAAAGATAAAACTTGGAGTTTTGAACATCCTCCGATGCCTGATGGAATTTCACCTTGAAGTAATTATGTGACAAATAAAGCCCTTGGAGTTGTGGGAGATGATCGCAGATACGTGCTGGAAGGTAATCCGATAAGCTATTATTCGTGAAATCAGTTGTTTGCAATGAGGAGAGGTTAAACAGAGCCCGTGGCAGAAGGCCTATAAGTTGGTTAAATTGAATTTCCAAAAATTTCAATTTCGGTCGAGCGCTGAATTATTCAGAAAGATTTCCAGTAAAAAAGTTGAAAGCCAAACTGATGGTCTCCAACTTTGTGAAATTAGAGAGCCTGCCCGATAATGAACCTGAAAATCCGTATCCCAGAAGGATAAGTATCGGAGAGCAGTTAACCTCCCAACCATGACGGGAGTTCTCTCTCAAAGGCATTACCTTCCAAGCTGATGTACTTCAATCGGCGCACACGAGATAGCTCGGTTGGAAGATGTCCATGAAAGCTGTTTTTCGTGACATTCAACCTAACGAGAAAAGAAAGATTTCCCAGCTGTGGAGGTATGGTTCCCGCAATTCCCATGTAAGAAAGGTCGATGGCTGCGACTCTGTGATGACGAGCATTACAAGTGATACCAATCCAGTTGCAAACAGAGGTAGAAGTGGACCAGTTGGTTGGGATGATCCTTTGGGGATCGAAAATGGCGGCTTTGAAGGCAAGAAGAGCATTCAGATCAAGTACCATGGTTCGAAGACTCGGCCGAGACAGAGACGTCTCGGCCGAGTCGTAACCGTCTCGGCCTAGGCCGAGACGATACCGCGACGAATCGAGACCGAGATACTCGTCTCGCCGAGAAATCGGCCGAGACGTCACCGCGACGGATTGTCACGGTCGAGTCACCCCGAGTCATTCCGAGTCAAGGTGAATTTAACAAAAAATCTATAGAAAAAAAACAAAAAAAGAATTAAAAAAGGGAAATTCGAGAACCTCTCTACTGCCTATATCGAACCATGGCTAGTACTGATGATCCTTCATACGGGAAAAGAAATGCGAGTGATGGGAAATAGAAACAAATTTGCCACAGTACTATCACGTGAAAAGATGCGTTTTCTTTTCCACCTTGGAGGTGTACTACCTTCACTTTACTTTGAAGGTACTACCTGCACTTTACTTTGAAGGTACTACGTTGAATGGTCCACGTTAAACATACTACCTTCACTTTACTAAATTATTGGACTAGTAGTGTTACAGAACGTAGTAATCCTTTCCGTTTCCTTCAATTCTTCTTCATGGTAACTTAACTCTGTCTTCTTGCCTAGCTTTGGAATTCCGCCCTCTGAAACAAAGTAGAATGTTGCAAAAAGATAGTGCCCAATGGAGTCATTTGGCCATACCTTCACAGAGATAACCCAGATGGTTGTGATTCATGTCCTTTTTGCCTTGTTCTCCCTTGCCTTGTCAAGTTTCAGCAGGTAATTGATTTTCTTATTGTACCTTCAGATATTCTGCTTGTAAGGTGCTCTAAGACATTAGAGTTATTAAAAGAAACTGATCCATTACAAGGGCCAACTGTAGCTTTCCCAGACAGTCGTTTCACTTATGATATGAATATACGGATTGGTTTAGGATAGAGTGTTCATCAATTAATAACAAAAGTAGTGGTAGCTTCAGGATTCATCAAGTGAATAGAATAATAGAAAAACCTCCCATCGTACTCAGTCTTCATGAGAGTGGGGGCATAAGTACTGATGGTTTTGCAATGTGTAGACTAAATAGCAGTAAAGAGATGAATAAAGCGAGGGAGGGGAAATGGGAGGTGAGTCCCAAGGTTTTGGGTGAAAGGGAAGCAGAAAGAAATGGAGTGGATTTGTTTACAGCTAGAATGAGGTGGTGGATTCTCATTTGAGGGCAATCACGACATTATTGCTTTGCTCATGTGTTGTTCAGTTGATGCCAGTAGGGAATTCTTGGGGGCCTAGGTTGTTGAATAGCTGGTCGTCCTGCTCTTCCCTCCTGCTGATAGGTATCCCCAGGTGGAAATTAGCAATCTGCATTCACAAGTGACTCCAAAGCGTGAGTAAATCGCGTTTTTTTACTGGCTTTTTAATGGTTAGCAATCTTGGAGGTTAGATTTGTACTTTGCTTACTAATCCATTGCGATGCTTACTAAATTATTCTTTTTTCCAAGAATAATTTTTCCTCTATAAATTTAGTAATCCTTATGTATAAAACAAAAACTTTTGTAATTCTTGGACGACTAGGTTGCAAAGTGAGTGAAAAATCATGTCTAGTTATATATATATATATATATATATATATATATATATATGACGATGGTTAACAAAGAAATTGGAGAGATATGAGAATTGCTTCCACTGTACGTGTATATTTTTGTGCTAATAGAGAGGGACATTTAGTATTATCTTCCAACTTATTATAATACATAATCATCCTGGTGATCATGATCATGAACTAAAAACTTTAGGAAGATGGAGAGCTAAATTATATGTTTAAGTTAATCACCCATCATCAAACAAAATGCCGAAGTTCTTATAATAAATGAAAAAATGATCATTGTTGCAGGTTTACATTATAGATTAGATGTTTAACTTACTAATATAATAGAAATAAATTATTATAATTATAAAATGTTAGAAACTGCTTGTTGTATTTTTTTTCATATATCTTTAATTATTTTGTGATGTATTAATCATTTATATTGATATGTGTAATAGTTACAATGACGAGCAAGGATATTGGTTGGGAACATGGTAAACCCGTGGGAGGGAATAGAAAAATTGTGAGATGCAATTATTGTGAAAAAATAATGCATGGTGGCATTACAAGGTTGAAAGAACATGTCGGTCATGTCATAGGACAAGTTGAGCCTTGTCCAAGGGCCTCAAGTGAAGTTAGAGATTTAATGAAAATGCATCTAAAGATTGGTAAGATTCAAAGAGCTACAATAAAATAGAAAAAAGAAGAAATATTGAATTCTTTCCAACAAGAAAGTATGCATGGTAATTTCAACATGGTTAGCGACGAGGAGGACGAAGTCTTTTTTGAAATTGATGAAGAAAGTCGGATGGCGTTGGAAAAAAAACAAATGAAGCAAGCAATTAGAGAGAGCCAATACTTGCAATTTTTAGACGAACAACGAAGGCATTCGGTATCTGGGAGTCGACCTTCTATGTTTATGTCAGGTATGATTTGTAAACTAAAATATTATAACAAATTTGATACTATTTTATTAAATATAATTACATAAAGTTGCAATTTAGTCATTCATTTTTTATTTGTTAAATATTGTGAATTTTAGGGAATATGGGTGTTGGCACTTCAAACCCAACGACTTCTGAAAATAAAAGAGGATTGTCACGTAATTTCAATGTCAGACAAGCAGATGAAATGACAAGCAGAGGAATTGACTCACATATGTTTCCTTCGAAACAAAAATCAGTCAAATCAATGTTTGCGAAGGAAAATATAAAAAGAGTTGGTAAGGCAGTTTCAAAGTTTTTTCATTTCAATGCTATACCATTTCATGCAGCTGACAATCCTTATTATCAATCGATGATTGATGAAATTGCCAAAGCTGGCTCTGGTATTAAAGGCCCTTCAGCTTATCAAATTGGAAATGAATATTTAGATGAAGAATTTGAAGAGCTTGAGAAATATCTTAGAGATATTTATGATAAATTTTCAACTTTTGGTTGTACACTTATGTGTGATGGGTGGAGCACTCGTACAAAACATCCAATAATAAATTTTATGGTATACTGTGATAGGCACATGATATACCATAGTTCAGTTGATTGTACCAATATTAAGAAAACTGCTGAATATATTTTCAAGTTAATGGATGAGGTAGTAGAGATTGTGGGGGAAAAAAATGTTGTGCAAGTTGTGACAGATAGTGAATCTAGTATGAAAGCTGCTGGACAACTGTTGATGAAAAAAAGAACAAATCTTTTCTGGTCACCTTGCGCTGCGCATTGTATAGATTTGATGTTGGAGGATATTGGCAAAATGGATAATGTAAAAGAAACTATTGCTCAGGGGAAGAAGATAACAAGTTTCATATATAACAGTGACAAAGTAGTGAATCTGATGAAGACATATACAAAAAAAAGGGAACTGCTACGTCCAGGTATCACTAGATTTGCAACTGAATTCATTTCTATGGAAAGTCTTCTTCGGCATTGTACAGAACTGAAAAGAATGTGCACCTCAGATGAATGGGCAGAGTTTAATAACACTACCAAGAGAAAAGCAGAAGCTATTAAAGTAGTTGAGTTGATATTGTCAGAGAAGTTTTGAAAAAAAGTTAGAAATGTGTGTGCAATAATGGAGCCTCTAGTCAAAGTTTTAAAAACTATTGATCAAGATAATAAGCCAACATTGCCAATTATTTATGAGGCAATGGATAGAGCAAAAATGGCTATTCAAAAGTCGGTGAAATCTTAGAAAACAATTTGGGAAGTGATTGATAATAGATGGTACAATCAACTTCATCGGGATTTACATGCGGCAGGTAATTTAAAATATTACATCCAATTTAAATATGTAATATTTATTTATTTATTTTCTAATTTTGTTATTTTATTGTATTTAGCATATTTTTTGAACCCGATCCTTCAATATTCTGGAACTTGTGAGTTTAATCTGGATGAAGTTCGAAGAGGGTTAAAGAACGTCATTGCAAAGTTGGAGCCAAATTTAGATGCACAAGTTGATTCAATAAATGAGGTATTCTTTTGATTATTTTATTTATTTATATTAATCAACAAATTTTAAAATTTTAACACTTGTGTATACATTATTTTTGTAGATCAAAATTTTTGCAGACAAAAAGGGAGGCTTTGGAAGTGCTATTGCAGCAAGAGCATTACCAAAATCTTTACCAGGTTTCAACTTAATTCATACTTACAGAAACATCCAAATCATATAACTGAAGTTAATATTTTTATAATATTAAAATAATAATAATAATGTTATTATTACTTTGTTTGTTTAGCTGAATGGTGGCTTAACTATGGTGAAGATGCGCCAAATTTAAGGAATATTGCAGTGAAAATATTGAGTCAAACCTGCACATCCTCTGGTTGTGAGCGAAATTGGAGTACATGGTCATTAATTCATACAAAACTACGTAACCGTTTGGCAGTTAAAAAATTGCATAAATTAGTTTTTGTACATTACAATATGCGATTGAAGGTGAAAAATTTGATGCATCAAAGAGATACTGATGATTTCTACAACCCAATTGACTTGAATCACATTTTTCACCAAGATGATATATTGGATGATTGGATAAGAGAAAATGAACAACTCACATTGCCTGAAGATAATCTGGATTGGTTGGATAAGGGCATTCATCAAACTGAATCAGAAAGTAGTGAATATCAAGAACATGACAACGTTGGTTTTGGTGATACATTGTCCCAATATATTACCAAAAGAAATAAGAAAGGTCTTGATCCATCCTCAAGTAGGAAACAAAAAAGTAAGACTAAACAAACCAGTAAGCAGACTGTTCCGTCATCTTCAAATAAAAGTGACAGCAGTAATGATGATGATGACAATGGTGACAATGGAGATGGAGAGAACAATTCTTCCAGGCATAGTGGTTACAATCGAGATAGCCAACAAGCAGGAGGTATGTCATGGGCTCAAGGACAAGATAATTATTATGCCACTCAAGATACTGATCATGGCTATCGTCCTGGTATAGAAGCACAACGTCAATTCCTCAATGATTTAACTCAATTTTCAAGTGAGGATACTTTCTCTCACCATTCAGGGTCACAAAGATATAGAGGAGTCAATGATCAGATGCAAAATTTGGGTATATACTCAACTTATGAGCATGAATCTAATCAAAACCGTAGTACTAGTCAATTGGGATATGGCTATGACCAATCATATGGAATCACTCCTGACTATTACAGTGGATATCGGCCATTTGACAGACCTGGACAGGTTGAAAGGTCTACTAGCATTCATGGTAGTAGATACTATGAAAAAGAAATAAATAAGTCTCATGATGGTTCTTCTTTTGATTCCAATAACATTGGATTTTATGGTCATGATTCTACTGCATCATATGGTACCAGCGATAGTGTTAACTATCGAGGGTTTGGATACTACCATCAACAAATCATCTCCAATCCAGAAGTTCTTCCGTCCAATGATTATGGAACATCTAGTCAATCCTCACATCCAGTAAATACACCAGATAACTCGTTTACACTACCTACTCAAGGTCTTATGCCACTTCCACATCTGTTTTACCATTCATCGACCAATCAGGATGATTTTGAACCACATCGTCATTCTACTTGGTATTAACAGGTACGAAAATATAAAGTACTAGTATATCTTTTTACATATTTACCTTTTATCTAATATGATTTCTTTTTATTTTTGGCAGGAGATTGATCAAAATATTCCAACTTTATGCTATAAATAAATCTTTAGTTTGTATTGTTAATGGTTGATATTACTTTTGCAATTATTAGTTTTAAAATTGTGGTCTATGTTATTTTGATTTTATTTGTGATGCCATTGTTTTAAATAATTAAAAGTACTTATCGTGTGTAATATGTATAAAAATAGTACATTTTACAAATTTTCTTTTGTTATTTTTTATTATTTTTGTTTAGCATACTTTTTTTATATTATTAACAGTTTTTAGAATATTAAATGCTTTAAAATTTGCGTCTCACCGAGACCGTGACCGATATGCCGAGACCGATATAGAACGTTCCGGGCCGCGACCGCTACCGCGACCGCTACCGTGACCGCGACCGCGACTTTGAACCATGAGATCAACAGTGTTGTTTTGGCTGTTGGCAGCAATTATGCTAGCTGAGTTAGTTGCGATAAAGTGCAACACCAAGGCTCCAACGAAAAGAAAATAAGTTCTCTTCATTGTTTATAGAGGTAAATAAAACTTGAGGAATGCCAAACAAAAGGTAAATAAAACATGAGCATACATTGTGACATTAGGCAGGACTTATAGGGGTTGAGTTAAAATTTTTTCACAACGTATCGTAGTTGTGTTTCCATTATAAAACTGGATTACCAGGTTGAAGAAATTTAGATATAAACGTTGAAAATAGGTTGCCGATTATGTGTTTACACGTGAATTGGTAAATTGCGGAGCTAGTGGTTATAAAGTGCAACAGTACCAAGGCTGCAACGAGGAGAAAATAAGCCCTCTCCACTTCTTCTCGCTCTAGCTGGAAATGGAATCTGAGGAATGAATTGCACGCATAGCTTGCCATCAATATATCGGACGGGAGCGGATGCATTACATTTGTGACTTCGAGCGTATTAAACTTATATCTATTAATGTCTGTGCAAGTAACAAAATATATATATATATATATATATATGGCAAAATTATTCATTTCCTTAGTGGGATTTAGTGACAAAATAATAGGATAGCGAAAATATTAAAGGATATGGAGGAAAAGTGGAGAAATCTGAATATTGTGGAGTTATTTAAAATATGGTAGTTTGAGAAATTTGAATACTGTCGAACTGCTATTAATTTACAGCTTCACTAATAGCCTTCATCGGTGGGGTTTATTTATTTATTTATTTTTTTCCCTGATCAATAAGTTTGGAATTTTTTACTTTTTTCACTAAGGGTACAAAAGAAAAGTATAGTCCCTGTGTGTTGTTTCCACACCATGGCATTCAGGTTTTGCAAATTGTATAGATAGCAATCTGTACATGCAATATATAAAGCCACGGTAGTCCATCTTCTTGTTAACACGCCTTTGTCTTTTTTTATAAAAAAGGAAACCAGCCTCAAATTAGATATGGTTAATTATCCTACAATTAGAGTAAATATACATTTCTCCATGTTTACTAATTAATTAGATGTGAAAGAGTCCACACCTTAGCATCCTTATCCCCCACCAAAAAAAAAAAAAACAGAGGCTTCAAACAGAGAAAAACAAAAAGTGCTGAGACCAAAGAGTTGTGAACAAGAAAGAAAAAAAAAAGTAAATTGCTGTACGAGTTAAAACTAATTTATTCTTGCTACTCCCCTCTTTTCTTGTACCAGCCCATTTCCACTCAAGAAATGAGATGGTAAAAGTGGCTCTGTTATAGTCTAAACAAAATGTATCAATTATAAGTCTGATCCACCTTTTGTTAAGGACACTTTCTTCCATTAGTGGAAGACTTTTATCAAGCATATTGAATTGGAACATCTTTGATAAACTTTGGGTGGAAGAAATTAAGAGAAGGTACTTGATAGATAGTGAAGAAATTAAGAGGAGACTTTTATCAAGCATTTCCATAGATAGTGAAGAAATTAAGAGAAGGTACTTGATAAAGCGCCACCAACTGGTGCTCCACTCTGAGGACGTCTTCCGAGCCAACAGTCCCCATTTTTTCTTGAGGGTCAAATTGGGATGCCAAATTAGAAGTATATACGTCAAAGCTTCACAAGATTCTGAATTGAATTAGATATAAGTTACTTTGTGTTTTGCAAAGGTAATATGTAGCAATCTACAAGGAAATGAAATTACAAATATAGCCTTCAATTTTGCTCTGAATAAGTGCTATTAATTTCTATAAATTAAATAGTAATTGTTGCACGGAAAACTACTTTGCTATCTTTGTTCTTCACTCGCACCTTTAAAATGTAATTTTGTAATTAACTAAATGCATGAATCTAAATGCCACATTCATGTTCTGTATGTATAAATACATATTGTTAGGTTTGGTCCCAAGAAATTGACCAGCGAGAACAATAGGATACTTGCCAACTCAATAATGACAATAACAAAACAAATAAATCAAATAGAGAAACATATGAATTTACGTGGTTCGGTCCAATTGACTTACGTCTACAGTGTGACGACCCCACCTCCTCTTAAGGCATATCCTAGAAGTTAGCGGATTGCCTGCCTGACTCTCGCCAGGACTCACTCACTTTTATTAACTTCAGAGATAACATTTTGATAAACCAAAACCAATCAAATCTTTTACAAAACCTAGTTCAATACAAAAGTTTCAACCATAATATGAAACTAAAGAATTTACAATCACAAAAGTCTTCACGTTAACTTCCTAAGATCTCTCGTTCGTTCCCCGACCACCAATTCCTATAAGGAAAACAAAATTAAAGGGCTGAGCTAAAACTCAGTGAGGTTTGCCGAGCAAGTAACATTTAATAAACACTTAAATCAGTACAATTAAGCAAGTAGTGCATATTTCACTATATAATCACTTTCAAAAGGATACGATGCTTGCATTAGAGTCACTTCAATGTCATTGAGCATTTATTTCAGTGTCAAGTGACACTCATTTCACTGTCATTATACATTCATTTCAGTATCATTGCACATTCCGCCGATTCACCTCCTTATGTCCTCCAAAACAATAAACAATCCCTTACATTCAATAATCAATTCAATAATCTCCCAACCTCATGGTAATACTCGAGTATACCGAAACATTTACCCAAAACTACTGTCCTACCCGACCAAGCCCTTTGCTGGCTCGAATAGTCTGTTGAACAGAGGGTTTTGGAGCCCAGTTCAGCCGATACGGCAAGGCACACATACGGCTTATATTCATGCACACTTACAGTAACATTCAGTCAATTATCGACCTTTAAACTCAACTAAGTTGAGTGCGATAAAGTACACCTTCAATTTAGAAGGAGAGAGACAATTGAGATACACTTCACAAGGAATCATTTAGTAATAATTCATGATAAGCACATTTGTCACATAATTTCACTTACATACACATAAACAGTTAAACACATAAATTCGAAAAACACTTACCAAATTCCAAATAAATTGCTCTCGAGCCTCGGATTTGCTTCCTGGCTCACAGCTATCCTCTGGGACAAGTTTATAACTCTAAAATGAATATACAATTCATAGATGACCACTTATCATTTATTATTTTATGATTTAAACTATTAAAGTCAAGTTTTAGCTTTAAAATACAAGATATAACATATTTTATATTTATTTTATTTTTTATTCCAAAATTTATTAACTTTATCATTTCAAACCAAGAATTATACATTTTTCCCAGGTTTGTATCTTTGTATAATATTTAAATTAGGAATATATCTTTCTCAATTCAATATTCATTAATTATGGCTTATAGACACTCCATTTGTTCCCCTTTAAATCAACTAAACTCTAAGTTATTTGTAAATTAAATTTTGTTTCACGATACCTACCCCCTTAAATTCTTAAGTCTTTAAAACGTTCATGAAGACTAGATTAAGTGGTAAGCAGCCGTCTTATGTATCTAACTACAATAAGTTGCCTTAAATTTTCCAAATCATCATAGAAGCTCAATTCATTACCATGTCAGCCATCAAATCAAGTTCCAGTAATATACTTCATAATTTTCATGAATATTTCATCTTTTACTTGGTTAAAATATTAAACATTGAGTATACATTCTATCCAGTTTAAACCAAAATAGATATCATATTGTTCCAGCAAGTTATTCGACCAAGAAATTGCACACATCAATCTGTCATCAGCTAGCTAAAACATTCAGTAATGTAGCATTTTAGTACACGGCATTTCCTCCATAATTTCTTCAGTTTTAACTCTAACTCATCATGCAAAGGATGATTCTTCAGCTACAGAGTATTCTTAACCAGCACACGTGGAAGTTTACAGTTAGAGTTCGAAAGAAAAACTGATCAGAGGTTTAACTCTTTCTCTCGGCCAAGCTGGAAAAGTTTTTAGGCAGCAATCAGCTTTTAAGCAAGAACTTTCTCCAACAATCCCTTCAGTTTATAATCAAATCTTTCATGCATGAAGAAATCAAGGTGTTATACAATATTTTACAGCTTAGTACAGAATTTTAGAACCAAGGTTCGCAAAGAGGAAACTGGTACTTCATTATTTCTTACTCTCGGATGAAGCTGAGAAATTTCCAGCAACCTCTTATCAGTATTTTCAATCCAAATTTCCAGCTTTTCACAAGTTTCTTCAGTTAAACTTCCTATAATACATAAGGCTAATGTATAACATGCATTTCCTATCATTAGTTTCCATTCTACACCGATAGCAAGTTGCAACTCAGCATGTAAGCTCTTGGTTCCTACAGGTTTCAGTCCAGCAGCTGTACAGTCTCAAATCAGAGTTTTCCTCAACATGCAGCTTATGTATTCAGCATATACTTAATAAGTAAAGGATTATTACAGAATTTTTTACCTCTTTTCCCTTAGAATTCAGCAATTGTTGACTGCTCCAGTTTCTTTTAGCTTCGGCTCCTCAAAATTGCAGTAGCTTTCACTCTTTCTCTCGATTGAAGCTAATAAGTGATGAAACTAGCAAAGTTTCTCTTCCTATCCTTCACTTTAGCTCTCAGTTTTGGTGTTTGAAAGGAAGAAATGGGTTGATGCCCTATTTTCTCTCTCGGTTGTTGCTGCCTAAGAAAAATGCAGAGCTCTCTCTCTCTCTCTCACTCTCTCGGTTGGTATTGAAGTGAGGCAAGAGAATGAGCTAAGTCCTCACTTTTCTCTCGATTGTTAACTCTAAAGAAGCTGATCACTCAAACTTCCACTTCAGTCGGTGGTGACAATTCCAAAGTTCCTCAACTCAATCCTACTTCTAAAGCTCAGCCAATCCGCTGGCTGCATGGTAGTTCTAACCAAGGCTCAAGGTTTGTTAGGTCTTTTAACATTAGCTCATTTGCTTACTAAGGCTGCAATTTTTTATTAATTCCCACGTTAACTCCCAACCTTATTTGTATTTCCTTGATCTCGTAGATTCTCATACATTTGGTTTTAAAGGAAATTAACTAGACATGTAACTTATTCAACTATAATATATTCAAATCATACAAATTACGGTATGCATACAATATGTTTATTTGATTCCTAAATTTTTCTACACCATTCTATCATTTTGCTTATTGTTTTATTTATTTATTATATCATTTTTTCCCTAAATTTTCAATTTTATAGGAATTCAATTATGCATTTAATTTAACCATTTATTTGTTACATATAATATTTCTAATAACAGATTAAATGTAATTAAATAAATTCAAAGTGTACACATAAATTTTTGAGTTCTCACATACGGGCGAAGGGGTAGCAGATTTACTATAACAAAAAGAGAGTACAAAACCCTAGGAAATAATTCTCAAGTCCAAAAGGTACCTAAAACTGAAAACACAAAAGAGCTTAAATAGAACTAAATGTTTAATGGCTAAATGTTTAATGGCTCAAAGCCCATAACTTGCTCTTTTGATTTGATGCCAAACAAAAACCTCTCTTATATTGGGATGTGGGCCCCACAAAACTCTCTGGGACTGGTGCATATGGCATTTGGGTTGTGTCCTTAACACAATTAAACTCACTTAACTCTACTATATGTGTAACCACCAAAATGAGATATTTCTTTATAAAAGTTTCGATGTGGGACACAAAGACACACTCAACAAATCTCTACTTTGGCGTGTATCCAACATCTGTAAATAGTAGACAAATAGAAAACAAGTTCCACCTTCTCCATAAAAGTCCCAACGGATTTCAACGAACCTTAAAAATCCCAGCAAACCACAATGAGTCACTAACGAACCAAGATACAAAGGGTCGATGGGTCCCAATGGGTTAAATCTCACAAAAGGTTCAACAAATCCCAACTGGCTAAAAATCATGAACATAGTAATCTTATTCCACCTTCTCAAAATCCTTAACGAGTTCCAACGGACCAAATAACTCTTCTTTAAAACCTAACTGAATTCCAACAAAAAATTTTTTTCTTCACTCTCTGTAGCACCCAAAACCTGTTATTGTCATCAAGAATCCAAAATCTAACCATGACCCAAAACCTGAAGCTGAATTTGAAATCTTAAACTCTGATATCAATTTGTTAGGTCTGGCTCCAAAAAATTGACCAACGAGAACAATAGAGTTGTTGGCAACTCAATAATGATAATAACAAAACAAATAAATCAAGTAGAGAAACACGAAATTTACGTGGTTCGGTCCAATTGACCTATATCCATGGGCGAAAGAATAGCAGATTTACTATAACAGAAAGATAGTACACAAGAAAGAATACAAAACTCTAGGAAATAATCTCAAGTCCAAAAGGCACCTAAAATCGAAAACACGAAAGAGGTTAAATAGTACTAATTGCTTAATGATCTAACAGCCCATGACTTGCTCTTTTAGTTTGATGCCAACCAAAACCTCCCTTAGACTGGGGCGTGGGACCCACTAAAACTCTCATGGACCGTGCATATGGCACTTGGGCTGATGCCTTTAGCACAATTAAACTAACTTAATTCCACTATATTTATAACCACCAAAAGGAGATACTTATACTTCTTTATAAAAGCTTAGATGTGGGACACAAAGACACACTCAATAAATTTCCACCTTGGCGCATATCCAACATTGGTAAATAATAGACAAATAACAAACAAATTCCACCTTCTCCATAAAAGTCCCAACGGATTTCAACGAATCATAAAAGTCCCAACGAACCACAGCGAGCCACAAACTAACCAAGATACAAAAGGGTCAATGGGTCCCAATGGGCTAAATCTCACAAAAGGTTCAATGGATTCTAACGGGCTAAAAACCATGAACATAGTAATCTTGCTCCACCTTCTTCTCAAAACCCTTAACGAGTTCCAACGGGTCAAATAACTCTTCTTCAAAACCTAACTGAACTCCAATGAAATTTTTTTTTTCTTCACTCTCTGTAGCACCCAAAACCTGTTATTGTCATCAAGAATCCAAAATCTAACCATGACCCAAAACCTGAAGCTGAATCTGAAATTTTAAACTCTGATATCAATTTGTTAGGTCTGGTTTCGGAAAATTAACCAACGAGAACAATAGAGTTGTTGGCAACTCAATAATGACAATAACAAAACAAATAAATCAAGCAAAGAAACACGAAATTTACGTGGTTCAGTCCAATTGACCTACATCCACAGGCAAAGGAATAACAGATTTACTATAATATAAAGAGAGTACAAAAGAGAGAATACAAAATTCTAGAAAATAATTCCCAAGTCCAAAAGGCACATAAAACTGAAAACACAAAAGAGGCTTAATATCACTAAATGCTTAATGGCCCAAAGGCCCATGACTTGGTCTTTTGGTTTGATGCCAAACGAAAACCTCTCTTAGACTAGGGTGTGGGACCTGCCAAAACTCTTATGGACTGGTGCATATGACACTTGGGCTGATGCTCTTAGCACAATTAAACTCACTTGAGTCCACTATATTTATAACTATCAACAGGAGATACTTCTTTATAGAAGTCCCGATGTGGGATACAAAGACATACTCAACACATATGTCTATATGTACCTCTATATGGTGATATATATTGACGATCAATTTATTTTTCATTTATATGCAAAAATTGAAAAGGTGAAAGATGTATGAACAACTAAATGTAAATTACCACCTTAATTGACATATATTTATGACAAGCATAAACAATAAGTCAACGTATAAATTGGGGTCACGAACTTAAGGTCTCCATATTTGTAAACAAATTTATTGGCAATACAACATATCTCGTTCCCGTCTTGAACTTTAAGCATTTCGGTGGGACACCAAGTCAAGACAAAGAGTTCCCACATATACATTTGCACTCCAGGGCTCTGCCATATATTCAGTAGAAAAACATGAGTACTACTTGAATGAATGGTAAGCCTTGGAATGAGATTTTGATATACTATACGATTGCAGAAAATGTTGCTAATGGATTATCTCATATATAATGGTTTTACCATCTACTTCAAGGTGTGATATCTTTGATAAACTGAAGTTTGATATTCTGCAATGCTCCTAGAGCTTCTTTCATGTTTATTATCTCCTCAGAAGCATTTGTTGTACAACTTAAACCAAGTTGCAAGATAGATGATATGCATTCAATTTTCCTTTGTACCAGATTCTCTTCAGGATGAAGCAAATCTGTGTCTATAACTTGAATCACAGAATTTGGTGAGCATTCTTGTATCCAATCCCTGAGGTTTAATTCTTCTATAAACATCTCACCCTCAGTCTTGTAAATGCCTCCATCAATATAATCCCAAAGTTATAAACATCACTACTTGTTGAAATCAATCCTTCCAGTCCATACTCTAACATCAAAAAATTTGAAACTAGTTGTTAAAGTCAAGTACTAGTACCAGTTCACCAATTTAACATTTTTTTCAAAAATTTTTTATATTTCATATACTGTACTAGTTGTTAAAAGTTGAAACATTAATTTGAATGACATAAAAAATTTGAAATTGGAATCAAGAAAAGTCACCTGGGTCAATATATTCAAATGTAGCAAGAGTCTTTGTTTGTATCACAGATTCTCCATCTCCCAACAACTTCGCAATTCCAAAATCGCAAATATGTCCAACCATGTCTTCATCTAGGAGAATATTGCTAGGCTTCAAGTCACAGTGAACTATAGGCATTGAATAGCCATAGTGGAGATATTCCAAACCAGAAGCCATGTCTATCATGATACCCAACCTTTGCCTGATACTTAGGACATGATGGTTTACATGAAGCCATTTCTCAAGACTTCCATTGGGCATGTATTCGACCACTATCGGGGCCATGAACCAACGACTTGTAAACCGGGTCTTCAAATTTCAAATAGGCGAAAATATTGAAGCATACGTGAATGACATCCTCCTAAAGAGTAAGATTACATCAACCCTCCTATCTAATGTGAGAGAGGTTTTCGGAATCCTCCGTGACACCTGAATGATGCTGAATTCCAAGAAATGCATCTTTGGTGCAATTTCAGGAAAGTTCTTGGGTTATCTCATGTTACGCCGAGGCATAGAGGCCAATCCAGACAAGGTAAAGGCAATCCAGGAAATGTCGCTTCCCCGGAGTTCCCGAGATATGCAGAGGTTAACCAGTCGGGTGACGGTCCTAAACCAATTTTTGTCTCAGTCAGGCAAGAAAGAATTACCCTTCTTTAAGGTGTTAAAGAAGGCTAACAAATTTTCTTGGACTGAAGAATGTCAGCAAGCTTTCAATCAGATGAAAGAGTACTTACACCGTCTTTCTACTCTCACTTCACCACGGACAGGGGAAGGGTTGTAACTCCACTTGTCTGCAACTGACGAGGCAGTAAGTGCCGTATTGATACAAGACGATGGTATCTAAATACCTGTATATTATGTCAGCGGGGTCCTCCGTGGGTCGGAGACCCAATACACCCAAGTGAAAAAGTTAGTGTTGGGTCTGGTCTATGCAACTCGCTGGTTAAAACCTTATTTCCTGACTCATCCCGTATGCATACTAACAGATCAGCCAATTAGGCAGATCCTGCCACGTCCCGAGGCTTCAGGACGTCTTACCAAATAGGCTGTTGAGTTAGGGGAATACGATCTCTCTTATGAGTCTCGGACAGCCATTAAAGCCCAGGTTCTGGCAGATTTCTTGGATGAGGTCACATTTTCCAAGCCAGGAGGCCATTTCGGATACCGCTAAGCCGCAATGATGGATATTGTATGTAGATGGATCCTCCAATAGTGATGGTAGTGGAGTTGGGTTGCTCTTAGAAGATCTTCACAGAGAAGTGTGCTCGTACGCTCTCTAGCTTGACTTTCTGGCATCTAATAATGAATTCGAGCAGGAAATAGTGATTGTGGGCTTGCGATTGGCCCGTACGGTTGGTGCTAGGCATATTCGGGCCAACAGCGACTTCCAACTCGTCGTATGCCTGGTATTTGGTGAATATGGAACTAGGGAGGAAACCATGCAATGATATCTCTCTAAGATTCACCCAACTTGCTGCGTACTTTGAGTCGTTTGAAATCCAAAGATATCTCGGTTATAGAATAGGTGAGCTGATGCCTTGTCTTGGTCATAGTTCTTGTGGAGGTTCTCACTAAACCTGGGTATTTGGAAGAAACGATCTATCTTGTACACTTAGAGGACACTTGGATGAGTTCTCTCATCAGGTTCTTAAGTTAGGAAATCCTTCCTGATGACCGAGTCGAAACGAGAAGGACTCAACGCAAGGCAGCTCCGTATGCACTCCGGGACGGCAATCTTTATAAACAATCTTATTTCGGGTTATGGCTGTAATGTGTTACTGCCGAGGAAGGAGAAAGTGTCCTTCGTGAAATACACGAGAAACTATACAGATCCCACGTTCGCTATCAGATGTTGGTCAAAAAGGCCTTGTTATTCAGATATTTTTGCCCTACCATCCGACGAGATGTCCAACTCCTAGTCCTTAAAAGCTCTTCGTGCCAATACCACGCTCCTGAATATCATCAGCTTACGAATCTCATGGTTTTCATCACTTCGTCTTGACCTTTTGAACAATGGGGGACAGATATCATCAGTCCTTTCCCTAGGGCCTTTGGCAACTATGCCTACCTAGTTGTGGCTATTAATTATTTTACCAAGTGGGTCGAGGTCGAACCGTTGGGAAGTATAACCGGCCTTGCTATTCATAAATATTTTTGACAGTGCATTATCTGTCATTTCAAATTGCCTCGAGTGATCATTTCAGATAATGGAAGATAGTAAGTGGATAATCAATTCAAGAGATAGGGCGAAAATCTCGGAATTAGGCAACACTTCACTTCGATGGGACATCCCCAAGCTAATAGACAGGCTGAGAACTTTAATCGAACACTTTTACATGGCCTCAAAACTAGGTTGCACCAAGTCAGATCATCTTGGGTGGACGAACTCCCCAGTGTCTTGTGGTCTTATCGAACTACATCGAGATCCGCTATACAGGAGACCCCGTTTTCTCTAACATACGGATTCAAGGCGATGGTTCCTTCCGAATTCCTTATCCTGAGTCCTCGGATGGCAGCTTTTGCCACCGAAATTAATGAAAAAGAAAGGAGGGTGGATCTCGATCTCACCGATGAGAAAAGAGATGCTGCGGCAGCTTGGGTGACAAGAACATTCTGGCTAGTTACTATAATGCCCGAGTTAAGCACCTTCAGTTCAGCCCGGGAGTTTTGGTTATGCGAAAAAGCTCGGTTAGCCGATTTGAGTCTCAAGGCAAGTTAGCTCCTAAGTGGAAGGGGCCATACTGCGTGGTTAAATCTAGTCAGAATGGTTATTGTAAGTTGGCATATCGAGATGGATTTTGGTGCCTAGAACTTGACATGTCGATAATCTTAGATCCTATTATCCGTGATAATCCAAAATGCTTATTGATTTTTGTCTTGCTTAATTATTTTTTAGCACTACTACTTGTATTGTTTAAAAATAAGGGGGACAAGTAGGAAGAACAGAATCGACTAAAATTGAATAAGTAAAATTGTCATTAACTGATCACCAAGAATTACAAAGGAATTTTTAGAGGGGGAATTCAAGTACAAAGGCCTGAGGTCAAGGACGCTTCTAAACATTCCCCGTCTCGGTGCCACCAGTGCTCTCTTCCTCGCCAATAGTTCACCTACCTCGGTCCCACCTAGTTCTTTATCCTCCAGCTTTAGCTCGAACTCTGAGAGCCACTAGTTGAACTCCTCCCATACTTCTGCCAGTTTCCTCCCAGCTTGAATGCCTTCAGCTATTCGGTCGCAAAGCTCTTTAGCGTTTGTTCCGGTTAAGCCCACTGTGCTGCTAAATGACGGGAGTTGGCTGACATCTATTTCGGCATGATTCGGTGGAGTGAGTGGTTTCGGCACCCCCATATCAACTGGCACCTCGAACCCGAGGACGTCATTGTACAACAGCTCGGACTCTTCCAAACCAATCTCTTGGGATGCCTCTGCCTCTTGGGGCACTTTGGCTGCCTTCTTTCTAGGGCTAGATGAAGTGCCCTCTTCCTTCCTAGATGGGTCGGGTCTCTCCGCTCCACTGACATCTGGCCTCACCTTGCCACTCCACTAACTTACTCTTCTTCAAAAGGGAACTGATGTCGGTTGGTGCAAAGGGACTTTGGACGTCTGCTCCCGTATCTACTATAATCTTTTATCACTGTGAATAAATGGTGAAAATGACCCCTTATTTATAGGGTGCAAAAGAAGGCGGATGGGCAGCAAGTTTGAATTTCAAAAAGACGTGCCCCTCTTTCCTCATTAATGCATGATTGTTCTTCTGACAAACTGCTTTGTGCCTTTCTCCACGATCTCATATCGTGTCATCCACTCTAACCGTCCCATCACCCCACGTTCCTCCGGTTCACGTGCCCTCATTTGACTTGTCATTATGGCTGAACATGTCACATTCTACAGTTGCTCCAGGCGAAAGCCTCGGAATGTGGAGACGGTTGGGCTCCTCCTTCCTGAGGCTCGGGGGGCTTATTGAGGACGGCAACCTCAGCTCAGCTGCTATAAAGAAAGGACCGGGGCTTCCTGTGTTTCCGGTCACTTCGGTCCAAGGTTGTATCAACTCGGCTCCCCAGTAAAATACCGAGCCTTCAACATCTCAACTAATGAATTGTCCCTAATAACTGACACCTTGGGGGACCCCCAACACCTACATAACAAAAAGACATGACGTTTGACAAGATTTGACATGTAAAAATAGAATAAATAAATCAATCAAATTTGTGGGAGGCTTGATGAAGTGCTTCTTTCGGCTTGTTAACACAGACAGGCTGTCAGATCCTAGAGAATTGGAGTCCACCATCCTTCCCTCCGATTGGCCTTTTAGAAATACCATTCCCTCCTAAATAAAGAGGAAGAACTCTCTACTGTTTTCATTCCCATTATTCATTTCCCACAAAACTAACTTAATCGTTGGAGATATTTTGGGAGAAAAAGTCCTGTCTAGTGTGTGTATCAGGAATGGTATAGTACAAAGTTACCTCGCACAGGAAGAGGACGTATTAGGTCAATTCGGCTAGACTGTCCAGAAATAACCTTTTCACAATCCATAATGGAATAATCTAAAATGTCAAAAATACCCTTATATAAAATTAAAAATTATTTATTAATCACAGAGGAGTTATGTGTATATTTTGAAAACCACAAGGGGACTATATGGTAAAATATTAAATTATAAAGGGGTTATGTGGTAAAACATAAAATCATATGGGATTAGTGCGTCATGTATATTATATTTATATATTTTGGTCAGTTCAACCATTTTAATTTTTAGACAAGGGTAATTTTGACATTTTCAAAAGTTCTGTTACGAATTATCATTTTCGTTATTTTGATACTTTAATCCAAATCATGAAGAGGTTGTATATAACTTTTGAAACCATAAAGGATTATGTACAAAAAATACTAAATTATAGAGAAGTAAAATGTAATTTGCCCAAATTTTTACCCGTTTCTCGGGCCAGTGGCACTACCCATTTTATAGGTACTAACTACTGGAACGGCAGCCTCTCGTCCGTTGTTGTCATGTAACTTCTCCACCCCGCTCCCCTGCGGGTGTCCACGAGGCTTTTTTTCCTCTTAGCATCTTTATTATCACTACTAGGCATGCTTGAAGAGTTCCCTTAATACTTAGCACATGGACGATCAAACAAGTAAACCAGAACTTAGGTTTTGGCTCCTGATAATGAACTACAATCTCAATTGGACATGTCAACTGAGACGTGGCAAGCAATTTGTCTTCACAGCTAAACATGCTCAAAGGATCAGCTCAGAATAAGTTTTCTCCACTGGTAGCTTAAGTACACAAATGATCTCATCAGTATAATAATACTCTAGTGACAAGGCAAACTTTAACCCAACTATTTGGGATAATTACTAGTAATAGTATTATTATTAAGAAAAACTAATTACTACTACTACTACTACTACTAATACTTTAACCCAACGTAACATAAACAAAATAAATGTATTAATAATTTTATATGTATTTATTTGATTAATACAAGGTGACAAGGCAAGGTTATGCTTTTCCGCCCCTGCCCATTTAAAGCGAGGGGGGAGAGAGAAAACCCCTCCTACTTCCCTATACCTTTTCGCGCAGACACCCATTCCTGTTGCCATCTCTAAGTAACTAGAGACACAATAAAAGAGTAACTAAGTTTGATGTTTCATAATTTGATATAGACACATGAAACAAAAAAAAGACCTGATACATTAGCTATACATCTGTTTGCTCAAATTCCAAAATTTTGTTTGCTAAATAAATTTAGATTCCATTTGATAAAATTGAGTCTGAATTCTGAAATCTAAATTTTGAAATCTGAATACTGAAACAATTAATTTACTGAATTTTAAGCACTCAAAAGAAATATATGAATGTCTGAATTATAATGTTAAACCTATTTATACTATTTTATAAACATTTATAACTGAATACTTAATAAGTTAAATTTGATAATTTTGCCCTTATATCTTTTTATCCAAAAAGAAATAGAATCTATGATTTAATTAGCTTAAAATTATTAGGTATGAAAATGACAATATTTATTTTTAAATCAAATTAATATAAAAGATAAAATATGTTATATAAGGAGTATGGAGAAGATGTGAAAGTTATTAAAAAGGAAGAAAAGAGAATAGAAAACCGTTAGATAGAGAATATCATATTATTTAATTAAATAAGAATTTTGAACATAACAAGGATATATTTGGTTGATAAGATAAGGTAGTTGAAGTAATTCTATTGATTCTTATCAGAATTAAGTATTAAATTAGGATTCTTGCGTTGAAAAAATATACACAAGTTCAACACTGTTTAACAAGTTTAGTAGATGGATTTTCGTTCATCAAACACTCGAAACATCTAAATGTCTGAAAAAGTTTATTTTCAGTACTTTTTTATGTCATCAAATAAACCCTTAGTGGAATCACTTTAAAGTATGTTTATTTTGATGAAGAATTAATTCATCCAACAGTATCAATCAACTTACCACCTCATGTATCTTGGCTGTTTGCATAGCAGGAATCTTGGAAAGTTTTAAGCCTAGCATTTGCTGTATCGTTTTACCCGGCTCTGGAAATGTCAACCCCACCAAAGCCCTCCAGAAAAATCCAAATCTCCATTCCGCCCTCTGTCCTATCTCCAATCCATCGAGCGCTGCCTAGGCCGCGTTCTTGACATGTTCCCCTGCTCCTAAAAGCCGACCTCGGCAATCAAATTTACACCATTTTCGAAAAAAAATGTAAGGTTACCAGTTTTCTTTCTAGACTGCACATCATCTGCCATATTTTGATGTAATAACTGCATTTGTGTCATACTCCTAGATTACCTCTTTGTTGTTTCTTTCTTATTTTTTTAGTTGAGCATTTCTTTTCCTTTTTTTTTTGGATTTTTTTTGGATTATTGTTTAATCTTTTTGGGTTTTTTTAATAGTTTAGGGACTAAGCTATCATAATTCGCAGTTTAGGGACTAAATTGAGAGTTATAGCATGGCTGAAAGGTGTAAAATGAAATTAACCCAAAGCAAAAATAAGTTTGGAATAGTGTCTTTCCTAAGAATATTTTGAACGTGAACATTATTTGGGATATTCCTAAAGTAACAACACAGAAATAACTTGCTAATAAGATATTTCTTTGAGTTACTCTACGTTGTCATCAATCCTTAATTCCAAAACTACCAAATCTCACCACACCTATGCCACTAAAGAGAAGGGACCACATTTATAAAAATACTGAAAAGCCAAATTACCTTAACAATTATTAAGCCAAAATATAGAAACTTTCTGAAAAAAAATGTAAGGTTACCCGTTTTCTTAATAGACTGCACGCCATCTGCCATATTTTGATGTAATAACTGCATTTGTGTCATAGCCCTAGATTACCTCTTTGTTGTTTCTTTCTTATTTTTTCAGTTGAACATTTCTTTCCTTTTCTTTTCAATAAAATTGCAAACTAGTTCTCTTGATCCACCATGTACACACTATTTATATTTGCTAACAATAACCCTTGTTTCTCAACCTGGTTGACTCTCAAAAAAGCTACCAATACAGGTATTTCTTTTTCCTTTACTTCAAAACTCTTGCTTCTAACTTGTGTTTTCTAATAAATTTTGCTTCTTACATGTGTTCGTTATTTTGCAATCTTGTTTAGTTCTTTGAATGTGCATTTGTTAACTGCACTAATTTTTTTTTCAATGTATTCCTAGTCAAGTTTGATAACGCATGTATAAGTAGTTGTTTTGCTATGATTCGGCACTTCTTCTGCATGTATATCTTTAGTGTAAGCTTTCTCGTTATTCTCAAACGGTGATAGTTTATGAACACACAAAAAAAAAATTATCATGAACCAATAGTTTATATTGTTCGTCCCAAAACATATGATCAATCTTCGGTTGTCAAACATGCAAATTTGCATCATACTCGTGCACTTCCAGAGCTCTGTAGTATACACTAAAGATTTACCTTCAGGCCAATAAAGGTAAAACGAGGACCAAAAGTATAATTTTTTTTCAGGTGCTCTTATTCTGCTGTTATTACTCACATCAATGTTTTAGGCAACTCTTAACTTATACTTGATAGAGCTTTAGCAGCATCTGATTTCATGCCAAACATAATATAAGAAACCAAAAGAATAAAAAATAACAAGGAAGATAAAATTCTTCCTACCCAGTAGCTACATTCTGTGTTCCTAATTTTGCTCAATTAGATTGTTGAAAAATGCTAAAATAATTGAAATAACTCATGCATATGTGTTAGTTTTATTTTTTGTATGTACTTAGAAATTCATATTTAATATCGTTCAAACGGCCTAACCTAGGAACGATATTGATTTTTTTTTTTTTAATATGCTCTTATCTTTTACTCCTTTTCTTTTTCCTAAATGGATTTACCCAGGGTGACACAGCCTGAAAGTTGCAAAAAGAGCATTAACCATGGATAGAAAAATTGCTGAAAATCTTGCAAAAGTTGAACAAGAATTACAAACTTTGAGAAGTGAGAAGCGTGAATATGAGCGAAGCCTTGCTTCTTACCGTTCTCAAGGTATCGATCAACAAGTAGAAGCAGCCCTGAGTTGGGCCACTGGCCACCTTCGCCAGCTAATAGAGAAGGAGAGCCAATTGCTCGAGGAAAGGCAAAAGCTGCAGAACCCGGCGCGGAGCGCGGAGATGGGAGATCTCAACGACCTTTGGCAGGCTTCTACCCATCGTTTCCGTTGATCAATTCACTAAGTAAAAATTATTCATTGTCATTTTAAATAATTCACTAGTTATGGTCTTTTTAGTTTGCTAGGGTTACCCTAAGCAATATCATCATGATACAAGTTACAAGTTACAATTTTTCGTTTTATTCATGCATGCTTTGGAATTACACAATTTTAATGGTTTGCGATTGGTAAATGCTTTATCACCATAAGTTTTATGTAGTATTTATTAATTGAATTATCATTACTAAGAATTACTTGAAGTTAGATTTTCTAATAGCATTTTATTTAATTTTGTAAAAACATGGTGGAAATCATCAAAATATAATCTTATTAATATACTTTGTTTGAAGATGATAAAACCTTTATACTTTTGCTGGAATCATGTAATTTAGTTAACATGGGCTCATAGAGGTACTTTTAAGAGCAAAGCTTGGCTCAGACGAAATAATTGATCGTTCCAGGGTATGATTAGAATTAAATGTAAATGATTTAAAGAAATCACGCTGAGTTCAGAATTGTCATAAAACTGTGTGCTTATTTTGGATTTTGTACCTTCGAGTTGATTCAATGCTTTTGGGTTAAGGCAGATTGTTATTTATAAATCCAAGGAAACCAAGCATGTTCATTATGAAAGTTTTCAATAAGAAATGTGTGGCTTGTTTCTTCTATCTTCTCTTGCTCTCTTTATTCCAATGAATCTTTATGTCGATTCTTTTGGGACTGGTGATGCTCTCTCTCTCTCTCTCTCTCTCTCTCTCTCTCTCTCTCTCTCTCTCTCTCTCTCTCTCTCTCTGTTAACTTTCCTGGATGTAAAGTTTAAAGATAAGCAATCTAGACTCGACATGATGCACTCGTCGGAGGTGGAACTTAGGATACACATACACCTACAAAAATGAAATATAATAAAATATGATGATGATCTTCTATTCGCTTTTCTCGTTCAATTCTAAAATTCTTTATGAAAATGTTCTTTCCATTCTTATTTCGCTCCTAATACAGTAAAATTTCTATAAATTAATAACCTCTATTAAATAACAATTTTTTCTAGTCCTGACTTGGGCTAACAAGCTAAACTAATAATTCTGATAAAATAATAAGATAATATTTTTTTTTTGAAAACTTTACATAATCCTTTGGTTCCATTCATATCATAAATTAATAATTCACTAAGATCACACATCATATTTTCCTAAAATATGAGTCCACTGTTGTTTTTTTTTCAAAATTTAAATCTACTTGAATCTCATCCCTAATTTTTCTTATTGCATTTAAATTTTTGGACTTGAATTCTCATATTGTAATAAGAAATCATGAAAAGTTATTGACCAGTCGAGTGCTTCCTTCCACATAACAGGTTATAAAGCCACTGTATCATCCTCAACTTCATGATTAGCAAATTAAAGACATTAATAGAATTAAATTATACTTGCAAATCAAATAGATATGGAATGGGTTAGCTTCTTTTTACTGATTGAATAATTTGTATTTTTATAAGATAAAATGAAACTTTGGTTGATTAAATGAGCATCTCTTTGAAATGTAAGTACACTCGACAAATTAATAAATTATTTATTTATTAATTATTTAATACATCTTTAAATTGATAGAATTTGTATGGTTCCAAAGTTATTAATTTATAGAGGTTTTACTGTAGTTATCCCAACAAGTTACATTCCAAAACATATATCATAAGAAAATTTACTTGAATGATTTTTTTACTAAACTAAAACCTCAATATCATAATATTAATTTATTGATTATTTGACACCTCTTGAAATTGATAGAATTTGCATGGTTCAAGGTTATCAATTTATTTTTACTGTAGTTGTCACAAAAGAATTACATGCCAAAACATATTTCATAAGAAAATTTACTTGAATGGTTTTTTTTGTTTTATTGAAACCTCAATATCATAAATGACTCCAAGAATCTTAAAACATGATTGTAAGTACGAAAGATAATTGTTTTTTTTTTTGATTTTTTTTTTCACTTTTATTAATAGAAACAAATTTTACAAACAGAGAGAGACCATTTCGAAGTACAACAGACAATACTAAAGACAATAAATCAAAGACAAACCTCCTTGCCCCATTTCATAGCCAACTCACTTCAAATCTCCTTTGTACTCAGCCCTTCATACGCTTAATTTTCCGAATTGATGGCATCCCTAATCTATCAAGGCGAATTGCCCCACGAGCCATAGTTGGGAATGTATTAAAGGACTCGTATAGCTTGACTTGATGCTCTGGATGAGATACTCCCACATTGGATAACGCATTAGCTACTGTGTTAGCTTCCCTGTAACAATGTGAAAAACGATGTGGGTCTTTGACAAACTGCCAAATCTGCCTAATGTCACGTCGAATCTTCCAGGGACATTGAATGCGATGCTGAAGAATTCCAATTAATACCAAAGAATCCGATTGGACATAGAGATTCCCAAACCCTCTATGCACACATGTTTGAAGACCAATAAGGAGGGCTCGAACCTCTGCACATAGACATGTAGTTTCCCCAAAATATGCCGAAAAACCAATCAAAGGTATGCCATTTGAATCTCGAAGAACTCCACCACCTCCACCCAATCCTGGATTACCCTTAGAACAACCATCCGTATTTAGTATGAACCGACCGGATTCCTTCGTTTCCCAACGAACAAGTTTGTATATAAACTCAGTATTAGCTGAATACGGCCAATCATACAAATGATAAAATGATTGTACTCGGAAAACTTGTTTGAAATGAATTTCAACCATGTTTTGGATATCCGAGAAAGTGGCAAAACAAATGGCAGGCGAACTCATGTGGACATTCTCAAACATTGCTTTATTTCTTGATTTCCAAATATTCCAACAAACTACACTGGGAAGAATGCTTCCAATATATCGTCGTATCTCAGAATGCTGTGAACTCAACCACCAACCCACTATGCGGGGCCGTAAAGATGACCCTGGAAAGGCCAGTCCACATGCAGCTCCAAAATAATTCCAAACTGTGGATGCTATATGGCCATTAGAAAATAAATGCTCAATTGACTCCTCAGATGCCGAATAGCAGCAAAAACACTTTGACGGTAAGTGAAAGCCAAGTTTACATAACCTGTCCGGTAGGGGCAGCCTCCCCAACAACAATCGTAACATGAAGAATGAAACTTTCAAAGGGAGTTGAGGATGCCAAATTCTGTCAAAAACCATAGACTTATTGCGGGTTTGCCTAATTTCCGAAAATGCAGATGCTAGAGAGAAATTTCCAGATGTCGTGGGCATCCAAATGACTTCGGCTTCACCCCCTTCTTCAGGAACCGGATGCTCTAAAATGGAGAGCACCATTTCCCTTGGCAGTATCTGATATAACTTATTCACATCCCAATATCCATTGATGAAAACATTGTCAAATGATAGATTAGGGACAACCGTCGCTCGGAGGAACAAAGCACCACTCCCCAACCAATTATCGTACCAAAAGTGACAAGCTCCGTTTTTGACAACCCATAGCATAGAGAGCTCCACTTGTCGACTAACATTGACCATTCTCCGCCAGAGAGCCGAGTCTGTTGTCCTGATTTCTACCTGACAAGGATGTAGCAGACTGCAGTACTTTGCTTTCATGAATGCAGCCTACAACGACAAACCCTTTCTGAAGTTCCACCAAAGCTTGAATGAGAAGGCTTTATAGATGTCCTTTAGCTTTCATGATAATTGTTATTAGATGTCTAATGAGGATATTCTCAAAAAACAAAATCAATAAACCATTGGTCCAAAATTCAAAAAGAAAGATGTAAAAAATATCACTACATATTTATTAATAATCATCTTAGAAAATTAATGTATTCTAAGTTTTCAGCTGCCATAACAATTTTTAAAAACTTCTATATGAGCATTTATTATGATGTAATATTCTTCAAATATTGCAAGATATACCAAAAGATTGATAGATACGATTTGGGACCAAATGGTAAATTGTTAATTTGGGCAATTACCAAAAAATTAATTACTTAACATAAGAAGTGCACATTAGAAAATTGCCAAATTTGACCAATTTTGCATTTCATAGAAATCCTTCTTGAATTCTAACGGCTGAATTGAACACTAGTCAGGCTCCCTAAATTATAGGGAAATATTTTTTGTCCATTGTCCTTTTTTTTTTCTTTGGATGTTGTTCATAATCATTGTGGAAGTTGTTTCTAGTCCTATGTCTAATCCAATTTCCCGTTGATTTTCTTGCCCTTTTTGGCATCATTTCTTGCCCTTTTTGGCATCATTTCTTGCCTTTTTTCCCTCACTGATCTAACATCTTATTGTTCTCTAGGTCTTACACGTCTGAATCTAAACAATAATAATTTATATAAGGTACATGAAATGCTAAAATTGAAAAGTTCAATAGAATGTGAATTTCTATCACAATCTCACATTTTGAATAAAAACAAAGTCAATGAAATGTATAACTTTAAAATATTAGAATATAAACATAAATTAAAGTGATTCATGTAGAAAAACGATAATTTATTTTCCATAATTATTTTAAGCTTTTTCATAAGAAAACGGATCTCTAGGGCCAGAGTCACACAATATACTATTTTTCTTATTTTAGTATTGTCGCAAAGATAGCATTCACTCAAGTCAATCAACTTATGGTTCTAAGAGAGTCTTAGACTATTTTTAAGTCATAATAACAGAAATTACAAACCGATGAAAATGTTGTCTAATTGCTAATATTGATATGTCAATTAATTTTTTCCAAATAAAGTTATGATTGACCAAAACAAATGCACTGTTTGTCTTCATCAAAGCTGCAATTTTGTCGATGATAGGCAATTGCTTCACTCCTTCAATCAAGAAAACAATGAAATAGCCTGGCAAATTCTGTTTAGTTGCTATATGTTTTTGCAGTTTCTCATCTCCTGCCTTCATTATAGTCTCTGTTTTCTCATATTTCCCCCTTCAAAGTTCAAAAATGTTCTTAAATTCCATAGTGAACTCAAAATGTTCTAACCTATTACTTCGTTTTTGTCTATCTTGAAGATATTGTCACTTACTCAAAAGAGTTATCTTTTGATTTCCTATTTTTGCCCCACTTTCAAATGGTGGATATGATGTTTAAATACAATATTATGGGCCTCATAGTTATTGCTCATATTTCTACCAACTCTCAATTGCACGCGTGAATTTAAATGCTTCAGACTGCCTTAAATTCATACATTACGGTTAGTATATGCACTTGGTGTAGTGTGTGCAAATTTTTACAAATTTTTTAAACGGAGTTTTGGTAAATTGTTTGGCAATTTCGTGGTGATTTGGGATAAGTTTAGAAGCTTCTTGGATATATTTTGTTGGATAAATTGACATATTGGAGCTTGTTTAGTGATTTTGTCTGGAATTATTGTGATATATTTTGTGGGTTGTTTGGTTTGATTTTACTAGTGGAATTTGTTATTGTTACTAGTGAATAGTCTTCCGCATACTAAAAATGCTGGTGGAGCACCCACTCCGTGTAAGAGGGTGCCACCAGCTGTGGGTGGGTCTAGTAGTAGTCGTGAGGCTTCTCAATTTGATAATTTGCACTTTTTGAATGCCGAGAATGAGCAGTGGCATATGCAGCAAGTAAATAATACTGTTTTGGCTGAGGTCAATCTAAATGTCACTATTAATGAAAGCTATAAATTTCGAGATATGTTTGTTGAACTTGGTTGGGGCGGATATTGGATTTGTCTATACCAATATAAAAAACAAGGATAAGTTCAGTGGTGATACTATTGAGAGTTATGTGAAAGGAGTGTCTGTTGTTCTTACTGGTGATTATTTGATTGATTTAATTGATGCTAAAGATGAGGGCTCTGCTCTTGAACTTGGCAAGACTACTGTGCAATTTGATCCAAACTGGGTGTTTGAATATTCTTTGCATAAGTTTTGTTATGGATGCCTTCACAAAGAGAAGCGTGTTGCAGATGATAAAATGGTAAAAGATAAAAGCAGTTATTCGTACTAAGTTATTGCAACTAAGGTGTATTTTGTTAGTATATTTGCTTAATCATAATATTTTACCTGGTTCTAATAGTAAGAACGTCATGAGAGTCTCCAACTATTATTTCCTGGATAAAATGGAGTTTGGTTTGGGTGACATTGAGAGCATTCCTTTAGATACTATTTCTTCCATTTCAATTATTTTGTCAGGTTTCGAAAATCAATTTTTTAAAAAAAGTGATTTGATTGTGGTATTTATACTTCTCTTTTCAATTTTACTCTTATAAATTCAAATTTTAAATTTGAATAATGATATGCATATGATTAGAAGGAGAGACTATATTAAAAAATAAGACTAAAAAGTGTTTTGAGTTTCTTAATATGACATATATTTTGAAACATGTTAGAATGAAAAATATGATACTTTCAATGGAACGAAGGGATATTATTCTTGGTCACTTAACTAATGTCACTCGTTATAAATGGACGGACAAGGCTATGCCTTATGCTCGTCTCTTGACTTTGATATTTGAGCATTATGGTGTAGATGTCAAAGATAATCAAGTGTTAGCAAGTCCGTTAATAGCCACCATGTTGCTTGACCTCTTCAAAACTTGCTCCTCACTTCTCATAGTCTTGGTGATTTTTCATTTTGTCTCATGAATATTGCCAATCTTGGAAGGATTATTCAGGTTTGCAAATTCCTTTCCCTTTGATTTCTTCTACTTCAAATTTGGGCACTTTTTATCAAAGTATCACGTTCTTTGAGAAGATAGGCACCATGCACTATGGACCACAATGCTTCAAAACTTGGAGATGTATGCTCATTAGCATTTAAGGAATAATTAGAAAAAATACCTTTGACTCCATTTAATTATGAATAGCAGTACACCAAAGTATTCGATTCAAGTCATAATTTGTGGAATAAACATCTGCTCCAAGTGCCTACAACGTGTCTTGATAAAGCCAGAATTGCCATGCAAACCTATATGGATTGTATGGTTCAACAAGGAATCAGCATGTAAGACTAAATAATTTGAACAGACGCTTATGAAATAATGTAGTTCTAGGTTTGCTAACTTGCCATCATCAAAGAAAAATTCATTTTGGTTCTTTATAAGAGAAGTTGTCTTTTAAGTTATTTTGTCTCCCTGATGAATGAGGTTGCGAGCACTATTTTTAGCAAAATATCATGATCCACCCTCTCCAGAATAATTCGCTATTGCTGGTCCAGACATGATATTTGGAGTTAAGTAGGCATGGTATTCAGAGTTAAGTAATGGGTAGAAAAATAATTCGCAAACCTAGTACAAAAAAGATGTGCACGCACACCCTGAGATATATGAATTTGAAATTTTGTTAAGTTTGCTATAGATACTCGGCAAGACAAGAACAACAAGGCAAGTCCTACATTTAGTAGCCATCATACTAGCCATTTTGAAAATAGATGGCCTAATATAATGCAAGTCCTCATCTAGTAAAGCAAAGACATAGAACCAGCAAGATACAAATGATGCCAGATAAGTCTCTTCTTGCAAGTGAGGCATGACTCCGATGGTGTCAAATATGTCATTGTCTTAATTTGAAAATTTGTGTGGTTGTCCTATCTCCTCATCTGGATTTTGGATCACTTGAGCATGAGATGCCCTCTTTATCATTCTCTACTTTGGTTTGAATACCTTATTTTGCATTTATACCAGAAGTTAATCCATTGGTTAGTCGAAACTCCATATTTGTTGGTTTCTCCATGTTGAAGGTGGTGTAGGGCCGTAAACAAATACTCACAACTTTATGGAATATGTTTTGATTTATTTTCATTAACTCCAGTTAGTTTTTCTGCACATGACATTACCTCTTCATAAATGCCTCCAATGATTAGGAGTCCTCCTAACTTGCAGAAATTCCAATGTGAGAGAGACAATTCTCCAATTGATGTATGCAATGTATAAGTGTTTGGGCACCATGCCTTGCAAAATATTCTAAGCACATGAGGATTCCTGTCATATATGAACAGTGAAGCATATAAGGCATCGATTGCAAAGCACTTGTTTGTTTCTTCCAAGGATATCTTCCAACCACTCCCAATAATTCTCGGTATAACAAAATTGGCTGCTGAGTCTCAAGAAAGTACTCCAGTGTGCATCTCCATCTATGATTCGCCTGGCAAGAGTTTGAAAGGGAGTTGTTCTTGATTCCTTGTTATGAATAAGAGATTTCAAGGAGTGAACTTTCATGTCATCATCTTAAGAGAGTTCTAGTGACCAATCCTATAATTCAGGATACTTGTAAGAAAGCCATTCACCAGAGTAAGTTCCTTAGATAGGGAGATGCACCAATAATTTTGTTCCTTTGTCAGTAGAGTCGTCAGAGGTGTTGGTGACAAGGAGGTACCTTTGTTTGAAGATGTGAGTTCCTTGAACATCACCATTTCGTCGGAATCAATCTGCAATAAAAGCAAGAGAAAAGAAAATTTGGTTATAATGGCGTGATCAAAGACAGTGAGAAGGGTAGTAAATCATCAACGTGAAGTTAAATGAAAGGACTTCTCAACCTTTGGTAAACTCTCATTGAAATGGGTGGTTGCGCCTTCTTCATTATACTCAAGTCATGATAACACTCTTGTGAGAATTTGTAGTTGCACCTTCTTCAACTTCTTAGTTGTACCTTCTTCATTATACTCCTTAAATCATGATAAGGCTCTCGTGGGAGTTTGCAGTTGTGCCTTCTTCAACTTCTTAGTTGCACATTCTTCATTGTACTCCTTAAACCTTGATAAAGCTCTCGTGAGAGTTTACGATTGTGTATTCTTTAATTTCTTGGTTGTAGTTTCTTCATTGTACTTCTCAAGTCATGGTAAGGCTTTCATGGGAGTTTGCGGTTGCACTCTCTTCAAGTTAAGTATTCATCATATATGTTGTGACGAGAGATCTTCCTATCATATTACGTAGAGAGAGAGAGAGAGAGAGAGAGAGAGAGAGAGAGAGAGAGAGAGATTGGCATTGGCAAGATGTAAGAGCCATGTAGTATGTAAATTACCTTTGTATTTTGAATGTCAGAAGCTATGGCCCTAAAATTACCGACACAATTGAATTGGAGCATTGACTCGCTTCAATTTAGGGTGCCCACGCAAGGTGTAATCTGGAAATTTTCTTTTGGTGGTCGTTGTTTTGTAAAAGAGAAACTGCAAGAACGGAAAAAAATGATGTGCAGGATGCATTCCCAAGGGACATGTTTGTTTGTTGCGGGTTTTAGCCAAC
The DNA here is from genome assembly GCF_036785885.1 of Coffea arabica. Lineage (NCBI taxonomy): Eukaryota > Viridiplantae > Streptophyta > Magnoliopsida > Gentianales > Rubiaceae > Coffea > Coffea arabica. The sequence continues at coordinate 29,064,210 of NC_092330.1, forward strand.
CAACAACATCACGTGATTACAATTACATACAAATAATTTCAGCAGAAGTTGTGTAGTTTAAAAAAAAAAAGGAAAGACAGAGACAATAAGGCTTACTTGAGTAATCTTTGTTGTCGTGAGTCAAACTGCAAACTGCGTTACGTGGGAGATATTAATTCCACCTGCAAATTTTAAGAAACAGAGGACTTGTAAATTTCGGTGCAACGGAATTCCAGTTCCCATCAACATTAATTGAACACTAGAATTTGACAAGCTCTGATGAGAACCATCGAAGGCATGACTTGCTTCTTTTACAGAGGTCCTATTGGCCGGCAAAGAGGAAGCAAAATTTGGAAGCCACAAGTTTCGGCAAGTGTACTTCTTTGAATCAAGTTTAAGAAATCAATGAAATTCGGCAAATTCCAATTTGCTTGTGAATAGGATTAGGTGGTCACCGATTTTGTTTCCTGGATTGAAAACTCATGTAAGGCTGTGAAAGTTAAACCTATTTGGCTGGCGATTGCCTAAGCTAAGAATATTCCAAATGTATGCCACTTTTTAATTGGGTCAATATTGTGTGGGCTATTAAATCAAATTAAATTTGTGATGTGTATTTAAATTGAAATGGATTAATTGATTTATTAATTTACAATGGCTTGTTTGGGTTGACCTATTTTTTAAGTCCAAGTTAAATGAGTTTCTTGAGTTACAAGTCACCCAAAATGTAGGAAAGTTCTGGAAGGGTTTTTTTTCAACGACCCCGTCTACATATATTAGCTATAAATAGATATCTTATTTCAAGACAAAAGACACATCGAAATCGCTGAATTTTGGAGAAACTTTGTCAAATTCTCTTAAGAACCTTTTCCCTCAAATCCAAATCCAAATCAAGTTAAATAAATCCTCCTTCCATTCGTGTTGAAAACTTAAAGATTCAAACATTCTATATCATCATCAAATCATCCGTTTTCTACACCAAAATTATAGAAAACACCATCTTGATCGAAGAATAAGCCTTTTCGGCCTTTTAATTGAAGTCATCTGAAGAGAATTAGGGGATTATTTATTTGATTCAAGAATTTTCAGAGATTGTAATCCTCTTATTATTTGATTTAATATATTTGATATTTTGCACAAGTTTTCTTGTCTTTAATTTTAAGAAATGAAATTTGTGCTTACACCATCACCCGCTTAAAAGAATAAATATTATATATATAATATTATTAGTTATAAATATCAAATTATGTATATGTAATATTATTAATATTATTTGTTATACTAATAATTATACATTTATACTAATACAAATTACTAATTAGTTTACTAATATATTTATACTAAATTATTAATTGATATTATTAGTATACTAGATTTCCTAGACTATCTCAGACTATCTCAATGTATTTCACTTGGAGAACTAGGAACCTAATATTGTTCTAGAATGGAGTTGTGTCTAATGTGGTTATGGTAAAGTAGAAGCAGATTATTGATACTATTTGGCTCATTGGTGCTTTCTAGAAGGGAGTGCCTAAGACCTATGAGAACTGGAAGCTGGTTATGGAGTGGGATATTCCCCAAAAGTTTTTTGATAGCTTTTAATAAGTTGTATAGATTGACTAGCTTTTGAAAGCTGTAGATATTTTGTTGAATGAATAGCCCCTGCTATTGTGTAAAGGCTACAATTCTTCTATCAATAAAAGTTTCACATTTTACTTAAAACAAAAACACATTTTATTCTTTTACTTTTATTCTTTTACACTTAGAAAATTTCTAATTACTATTAGTGCCATGGGCATCCGCGGGAGAAGCAGGTGGGGGCAAAGTTGGGGCACGGGGAGCGGGTGACGGAGGAGGGGGCGGGACAGATGGAATGTTTGGTTCCCCTGCCCCAACTCCACTTTGTTGCTATTTCTAATTATACCTATCATACAAAGAAGAAAAATAGAATGATTACACACAAACAACTTGCTCAAGATATTGGAAGACTTTTTGGAAATGGCTAGATTTTTTCTTTTACTAATATATTTTTGTGTTATTTCAGGGTTTAAGATGCAAAGATGCTTTTGGGAGATACGAGCCAAAGTTGTGCTTTCCAAAATAAGCACTTGTTGGGATAGATTAACATCTTGTCCTTGAAGTGAACTATTGTGTTACTCCTAGAAATTCATACCATTTTCTTTAGAATCATCACATGTGATGTAATTTATGGAATTTGACTTACCCCAAGATGTTCATGCCTTTTTCTTTAAAATGATCACATGTAATTAAGTTTTTGGAATTTGACTTATATTGAAGTGGTGTATGATATTTTATTCTCAATGTACTGTGCAAGTTTAATTTTTGTTGTGATATTAAATGTTAGTATATTTGAGTAGGGTAAATATGGTATCATTAGAAGATTGAGTCTAAACTTTTTACCTATTATAAACTATCATTAAAAGGGATTTTTTCCAACACAATTTTATGCTGCAAAGAGCGTTCTAGGCATTTTTCGACTTTTATGTGTAGCCAGTGTAATGGCATCACTCTAGCCACCATTGTAAAAAATGATGCAAATGCTTGTGGGACGTACATAATTTGCGCCATTGATTTTTTTTTTTCTGGTGGCAGCTACTTTAGGGATGCAACTGAATTTCATCAAATTTGTTCCACGAAATTTTTGCTGCACTTTTTTGACTTTTTGATGCACAATTCGCGAAAAACCAGTTTTCTTGGAGTGATATGCTATGCTAATTAATGTGAAAAATATTTTTGCTAATATCTTTGTTGGTGTAGGTGCTAGTGACAAATATTTTTGTTGGTACAGGTGTTGGCAATAGAAAAATACAATTCTTCACTAAAATGTAAAGAGTTTTCTCCATTTTTTTCTACTTTTGTCAACTCATAAAAAGATATTAGTTTGAAACTTTTTTCCTTTTTTTGCCTTACTCATCACCAACTCATAAAAATATTCTTAAGAATCAAGGATGGTTTAAATGTTTAAAGGAGTAATGATACATGGATCGAATGTTAACTGGAGTTATAAAAAAAATCTGTCAATATGATACTCTAAAATGCGTTGTAATTCTTCATCCATTTTCAGGTTTCAAGGTAATTTCTTGTTCAAAAATTGAGTGAACGGGAAACTACCATATAATGAAATTGCTACATTTTGTATAATTGAAAACCATATAATTAGTATTGCTCCAAGTCTTGAAATCTTTATCAAATGCCCAAATTGCCATATTCTTATCAGGAAAAGGCAATTAATCAGGGAATGCACACCTAAGTAGTGCAACATCAGGAAAATGCAAGATTTGACACCTATTTCATGAATTCTCATTGGCTACGAAGATGAACAATTGACATTGAATAGAACTAGGTTCCACTGCATTGTATTTGTATTAGAGAGAACTTCTTTCTGGTACACCTCAATAAAATTATTTTCGAAAAACAGTAATTCATAATGTATTAATTTCACCACTTGTGCTAGTTATACATAAAATTTTGGACTAATTACATATATTTGCCTTAAGATTTGACCAATATTACAATATTTAAACCTCGAAATTTGACAATATTACAAAATGATCCTCCATCCTAACAAATGATCCTCCATCCTAACAAATGATCCTTCATCTCTTTCCTTTTTTCTTTAAATCTGGAAACTTTACCTCCATCAAAACGTAAGGTTACAGCATTTTTGCCAATCAACTCTGTCGGTTTGTGTCCTCTGTTCATCGATCCCAATCAATTTAACACATTTTTAACCTCGAATTCAAGAAAGTCCAACAAAATAAACACGAAATCCAGCCATGAAACATCCTTAGCCGTCGATTTTTTTTAAGAAAAAAGAAACAAAAATTGCTGAATGATTTTTGTACTCGGGCAAAAAGGTTCTTAGAATTATTTCATGGATCTTTAAATTTTTTACGAACTCAATTTTTTTTTTTTTTGGATTTTTTGGCTGGTTTTCTTTTAGACGCAATTTGTTCTTGTCTAGAATTTGTTAGTATGTTCCTAAATTTTGGAGGATATTTATTCTTCTGATGTGCCTAATTTTAGTACTTCTTCTCAGGAAGAAAATATGATGTTAGAAATAAAACTCTATTTCAAACTTGGTATTTAGACTCTGTTATGCACAAGGGGGTGACCATTATTTTGCTAAACCTTAGGGTTGGAGATCTTATTTGGTCAAATCATAAGGGAGGTAGATGTAATTAACCCAAAAAAGGGTAAAATTAATTCTTTCATCTTTCCTAACTAACACTGGCCACTAACTACCTTATCCCGCCAAATCACTTCCAAAGCTCTCTATCTTTCCAGAGCTCTTTACTCAGACAAACTCTCTTTCCCTGAAAGTCAGTTCTCTCTCCTTCTCTCCCCAGAAATTTTTTGCTTTATTGTTTAATTTCGAGTATATTCCAAGTTGAGAAGTATTGAATGAGTAGCCATTTTGCCATTGCCATGATAGGATGGAGATGGTATAAGTTGGTCTCCAAGTGCTTGGTGGTTTTAGGCAACCCTACTAGAAGGAGGGGAGTTGGGATGTGTGCGGTTTAGGGAGCTAGTGGTAATTGAAATGAAGGGCGGGGTTGCTTGAAGGGATTATGGTAAGAGGGGTGATGAGGGGCCTGGTTGATTATTATAGCAATTGTAGTGAGCAGTCATAAGAGATTCAATAGATATAGAATTCAAGCTTTTTGCTTCTTTTATGGCAGTTGTTTTGCTTTATCATTCCTTAGGAAAACTATTCAAAATATTCCTATTTCTTTCACCTAAAGAATATTTCTCACCGAACACTTCAAGATCTTTAATAATATCATTAAATCTACAATACATTTTATTAATATTTTCATATGACTCTATAGTAAAAGATTCATATTTGGTGATAAGCAAAGTTTTTTTTTTCGTTCTCTAATATTATCACTATTTTCATGAGTTTTTTTTTTGAATTTATCTCATATTTCTTTAGTCGACTTACAATTTTTAACTTCAGTAGATTCATTGGCATCTAAATATTATACAAAATATTCATAGCCTTGGCATACGAAGTAAGATTAGTCTTATCTTGAGCATTTAATTCGTTTGTAATTTTAGATCTAAACTCACCCAAATTCACATCTAAAATAGTAGTTTCCTATGAATCTTCATTAACAATATACCATAACTCAGTATTAATAGATTGCAAAAATATTTTCATACATTCTTTCCAACTAACATAATTAACACCCTCTAAATATAAAGTATTGTTGGTTACCATATTTACTCCTAAGCCAATTGAGTTTAATCTCTAAGAGATCAAACTCTGATGCCAATTATAAGACTCTAGTGCAACCTAAGAGGGGGTAAATTAGATTGATTAAAAACTGAACAAAATATGATAAATTTTCACCCAATTTAAACTAGCCAAATTATCTAAATAATCACAGACTTAAACAAGTAGAAAGTAAAAAGAGATAAAACAATGAAATCACACAAATAAGCAAGAAAAAAAATAAATTAAACAAGAAAGTAAACCAATTGAGATGGTACCCTCTATGGCACCTCCTTTCACTACTAAGTTTTACTAAATTTAGAAGTCAAGCCACTAAGTGCTTCTTCCAATATTAGTGAAGCAAACCAACTTGTAATAAGAAAGGCTTACCCTTACTTACACTAAGTTTTCATACTATAGTTGAGTCAAGGAATTTACAATTCTTCCTAATTAATTCTCTCTAAGTTACAAATACTCACCCAAACAATGAAGAATACTTGAACTTTTCAACCTCACAAAGAAAGAACTACAAATGTAGAAGAAAGGAGTATTTTCTTGCAAAATCACTCTAAAAAACTTGTGTTCGATGTAGGCAGAAGTTGCTATGATATTTTAGGCCTTGAAATATTTATAGAAGATGAAAATCTGGTTTAAGAAATTCTCCAACAGTCAAAAAAGTCTAATTGTTAAAAACTAACCTTTGGAGCTGTCAGACGTCCAAATCAAATGCTTTGCATCCAAATCATGCATCTGACACCCGATTGAGATCCAAATGTTTTCTTTCCAATAGATGCGTTTGAAAGAGATCAATAGCTTTCCAAGTTTTGCATTTGATTTTTGTGTTAGGGTATCAAGCCAACTGCTTGAGATAGAAAAGGGAAAAACCAATAATTTAATAGAAAACAATAACTAACACGAATGATGAACAATGCACAAGAATTAACATGGTTTGGCTTAATCACCAGGCCTACATCCATAGAAAGAAAAACTGTTTTTACTGTGAGAGAAAAAAAGAACTACAAGATTACAATTTGATCCTAAAGCCCAATCTACCAATCTACTAATCTAAGAACTCTTTCACTCCTTTTCTTGTGTGTCTTTATAGAATATCAATCTACCTATTTATAAAGAACATTATTTGGCCAAAAAAATCAAATAACAATAGAAAACTAATGCTAATTCCTAGACTTATATAGAATAAGGAATAACTTCTAAATACTAAACAAAATAGGAAATTCCTTGGTTGCTACTTCATGCAACTAAAACCAATTAGGAAACTAGTTAATTTTCACACAAAATAATGATCTTGATTAAAAGAAATTAAGCCAATTTCCTAACATTTTGGATGGCCGATAGAGTGAGTTATGTTTGACACTTCACCCAATGTTATTTGCTTTAATATTTGGACAGTTAACCCTTGATTATGCATCCGATACTATATCCCATGATAGGGGGATATTTCCATTGTGGTGTTTTGCACGTCCGATCAAGTATTATGCTTTCAAAACTGTGTTTGATACTAAGTGACAATCTTCGTTTCTTTTTATTTTTCCCAAATATCTGAGCACCTATTCTAGTAAAATTCTCACTAAAAACATCAGTGCAAATGATCATTTTTGTTTGTTAATCATCAAAACTAAAGATTGATTGACTTAAGTCTTCAATTGCAATAACTTCTAAGTGTTGATGTCTTCCCTTTCTCGTTCAGTTTATTAACTATTTAGTCCTAATATTAATTATTTGTTCATGATTGAAGCCAAGTGATTTTAACCTTTTTTTTTTTTTAATTCTTGCACTAGAAAAAGGAAAAATACAAGTAAAAATAGAGTTTGGATTCCCTAAATTGGTAGATTGTACCTTGCTCTTCATTTCTTTGAGACTTAAAAAGAATGCTACTCTTTTAACTTTCCATGCTTAACAGATCGATCATTTGGACATATTCATTAATAATTCTTTTCAACACCCATCCACTGTGTAATTTCAACCATATGTCTATTTATTGCATGTAAAGCTTATTTTCTCAGACATTGAGCATGGGGCATCTCTCTTGTTTTATGGCACAAATGTGCTGTAGCCTATAGGTATCCCTGAATACTCGTATTTTTCTTCTCAGGTGTCCCTAAATGCTTGAATTGAGGATGAGACAGCTTTCTTTTGTTGGGATACACAACTATCTAGATTGGAATCAGTGTTTTAAAAAGCAAAGACTTTGAGTAGGATGTTTTGTATCCAACCAATTGGGATGAAATTGCCCCACAAATTTTTATTTTTTATATATTTTAAAAATATAAAAATACAAAAATATTATAATATATATGTACACATACACTCATACACTGAAACACAAAAAAAAAAAAGATTAGATAAAATAAAGAAAAATTATAATCTTATGTCCACATAAGAAAAGTAAAACCTGTTTGTATAACTAATTTAAATAAAACCTATTTGCATGACTAATGCGATCATGACCAGAAACTCGGCAAACTACTATAAGCTTCGATGATTATTTGCATAAAAGGTTTGATGCCATCTCGCAAACTAATTATCATAGTTGCAAAACTCTTTTCCAGAGCACTGTCTTTCAGCTGTTTCTTTAGAGTATCCTTAATGTGAGTTACAAAGTTTTGAAACTTCACCTCCTTTACATCATTAAATTCCAAATTTACATCCATGTTCGCCAACTTAAATTTGTAAGCCAACATAAGAAAACTTTTTGGAAATTGCAAGTTTTGCTTAAGAGACTCAACTTCCCCAAGCAAGCAAAGAGAAAATCAAGTTGGGATGTTCTTCTGGAGCTTAAAATAAGGGAAAATGTGCTAGAATGCCTAAAAGAAAAATTTGTTTGAATGCTTGGGCATTCGTCTTGATCATTAGGGCATATGACTTGTGACAACCCCATTTTCCCCTATGACGTATCCTAGAGTTCAGTGGATCGCCTGTCTAACTCTTGCTAGTACTCACTCACTCACTTTAACTTGAGAGATAACATTTCATTAACTAAAGCCATTAACAGTCCATCATACATTCCCACAAAATTAAAGCCATCTCAACCCACAACATTTAATATGTACAATCCTTAAAAATGATAAAGTCAGTAAAACTATAACATTAAGTATGAAAGGATTCATCCAAGTACAATTCAAGTCTCGAGCATACTTTTGGCTACTCGCCACACCCGTCCTTTACTAAACAAATCAAATACAAGTTGTTCAATCAATTTACTAAATACAAATAAGATGGCAATTTACTTAAAACAAAGACTTCTACTCTTGAACTCACCATTCCTCGACTCTATGTTTCAACCCTTGTTAAGAAAAACAAACTAACGAGTGAGTTTACGCTCAGTGAGGTTCTAAGAAAATAAATAACCTTAAACACAGCATTTCACACTTTCAGTAATATAACAGGAGTAACAAACCAATTAATAGCAGGATAATTCACGAAACAATTCTTAACAAATAGCACAATCAATATCAAAGGATACGGTACCGATATGGACTCTAGAGACGGCTCCCGTCCGTTTCCAAACGTAACACTTAGTTCCGTTCAGTAATTCATTGCACAACTTCCTGCAATTCACTTCACACTCCACCAATCTCCTCCATATATTCTCCAAATAGTAAAAAATTGCCTTCAATCATTAGTCACTTCATCACTTCAATAGGCACCTCATTTAGGGGGTAATATTCGAGTATACCAAACATTTCAGTACCCAAGGTCTTTTAGCCTACTTGACCAAGCCCGATACCGGCTCGAATAGATTGTCCAACGGTGGGGTTTGGGGCCCAATTTAGTCGATGTGATAAAGTACACATTCGGCTTACATTCATGCACAATTGCAGTAACAATTAGGCATTTAACATTTCCAAAATTCACCTAGGTCGAGTGCAATAAACTATGCACTTGCCTTTCAGTAAAACAATAGTAATTGATAAATTTCACTCTAAACAATTCAAACATCAATAACCCAACAAGTATTGGTCAACTAAACACATAACATTTATGTTCATCATGTATTCAATCATTACGAACAAATATAGAACACTCACTCTAAGAGAACATTTTACACCTTAGCTTCGAGGTTCCTTTCTTGCACCCCATTACCTCCTGAGAAAATTTATAATTATCATAATTATTTAACTATTCACTTAGTAAAACTCTTAAGAAATGATCTACATACATGCTATTTCCTAGCCTCCAATCACAATTCCAAAAGGGTTTTAAACTATAGCCACGTTTAGGTGAAGCAACCAGCTCACCTTTCCCAAATTCCAAAAAATTTGGATATAAGTTTGGGAAACAAACCCCCCTTTTCTCTCGGCCAAAGATGGAAAAATTCCAGCAAGTCAACAATTTAAAAACAAATTTTTATCCAATAAAACTCTTCATTTTACACTCAAATCCAACATGCATGTTAAGATTAAGGTATTATAATTTGTATTGAACTACAATATGAAAGTTTGCAGCCAAACTTCATAGAGGAAAACTGGAAAAATTCTTCCTTTCTTTCTCGGCCATCTCAACAAATTTCCAGCAAGTTCTTTCAACATTTTCCACCAAGTTTACCAACGTTTTACTAGTTTCAAAGATAAATATCTTATATAAAACAAGAGATAAAACATATATCATGCATTCCTAGTAAAATTTCTTCCAAAATTTCAAATGAAAAGCTGTGAAACTCAAGCATTCTTCCTCTCGGCCAACACAAAAAACTTCTAGCAAGTAAATAGCTTTTAAGCAGAGTTTTCCCCCAAGTTTTTACACTAATCCTTCTTTTCTTGAAGTGAAATTCGGCATGCATGACCGAATAAAAGAGCTAGAGTGTGTGTGTGTTGCATACAAATTGATCTTAACAGATTTTGTGAGAAATAGCCACAGCATTGGAGACAGATTTCATCTAGTGTGTTTAGCAGAAATATTTCCAGCTTTCAAGTGTTTTTTCCCGGATTAAATTCCTCTTTTCTTGATGGTAGTTCAAGTTAAGACATTATAGAACTAAGTTAGGGAGAAAATAAGGGAAATTTATCAGGTTTTTCCCCTTGTTTCCTCACAACAAAAGCTGAAATTTGTAGACTGTTTTGTTTCCTTCTCCCTCGGTTTCTCAAAGGCAAATGCTCCAATGTTTCTCCCTCAATGTAGCTGGTTTGGACACCAAGAAGCCACATTGTCTTCCTCACTCTCAACTCTCTTTCTTGTTTTGAATTGGTAAGAGTAAATGGTTTAACTCTCTCCCTCACTCTCTCTCGGTTGCTGGCTGGAAGATTAAGGAACCATAAATGTTTTCTCTCTCTCTCCCTCGGTCAAGAATTGTTTTGCATGTCAAGGGTCAAATAAGGTCGTGTTAGCTTGGTTTAATAGTTGGACTGTTGGGGAAATCGGGTAATTTCCCATTCAAAAATACAACTAGTGATTAAACCGATTCAATAATTTCCAAAAAAGATCGTCAAAACAATTTCCTTAGACAGAATTACCATTCAAAGTAAATTCCGAGGAAAGGCTGGAGGGGTCACAAGCGGTCCCACTTAAAACCTAGTCTCTTAGACAGAATTTACGTGCACGGTGTATTGTTACAACTAGACCCATGTATACATAAATATTACGTACACACGAATAAGAAAATACACCCAAATGAATTGTATAAAACACTACAAATAATCCCGACAAATATATTGAATACTATACTACAATAGAAAAGAAATTACTAAATAAATGTGAAATAAATAAAAGAAATAAGGAAAGAACGCACCCGAAAAATTAATAACGGAGTTTGGCCAATTTTGTCTAACTCTGAGTACCACTCAAGCGACCCACTATTATAAATTTTGGGAGAAAAAAGAATTACAAAATCCTTTTTGGTGTAATTCTTTTGTTGGTGTTTGGTACAATTAATTGGGAAGGCTTGAGAGCTTATTTATGGCTCTCAAATCCTTCTCCAATTCATAAACCCATCAATGTGGGATGAAAATTTCTGCCACCAAAGTCCACAATTGTGAGCTGTGGAAAAATTGTCAAAGTCTATAATTGTGGCTTTGAATTCAACAAATCTCCACCTTGGTATAAATCTAATCCCACCCCAAAAAATACAAATCTTCTCACCCAAAATAACAACTGGTCCTAGTGGTACTTCCAAAATTTGCGCCCTCAGGCGCCAACTCAAATGTGCAGGATATTAACCAAGTTTAAACAATGTTCAAACTTGGACCTTGTAACCACCTTGGTCAGCATATCTGCAGGATTCTCCATAGTCCAAATTTTCTGGAGAAAAATATATTCCTTTTCGAGAATTTCCCGCACAAAGTGATAGCAAACATCAATATGCTTCGTTCTTGCGTGCAAGACCTGGTTCTTTACTAAGTGAATAGCACTCTGACTGTCACAAAACACGTCAATGTGTTTTTGACCAACTCCCAAGTCTTCAAACAATCCTTGAAGCCAAATTACCTCCTTCACAGCTTCTGTAATCGCCATATACTCTGCCTCCGTTATAAACAAAGCCACCGTTGACTGCAAAGTAGACTTCCAACTAACTGACACCTTAGCAAATGTGAACAAGTAGCCAGTTGTAGAACGTCGTTTATCCAAATCACTTGCATAGTCAGAATCACAATATCCAACTATACATTGACCAAGTGATTTATCCTGCTCAAATACTAATCCAACATATACGATATTTTGGATATACCGTAGAATCCATTTCACAGCTTGCTAATGACCCTTGCCCGGATCATGCATAAACCTGCTTACCACACCAACTGCCTGTGAAATATTAGATCTCGTACACACCATTGCATACATCAAGCTACCAACTGCATTAGCATACGGGATTTTTGCCATGTATGCTCGCTCTTCATCCGTCTTTGGAGATAATAGGCTGCTAAGTTTCAAATGAGGAGCAACTGAAGTACTTACAGGTTTTGAATCTTCATTCATACCAAAACATTGTAGTACCTTGTTCAAATACTGCTTCTGTGTCAGACAAACCTTGCCTCTCGTTCTATCCCAACTTATCTCCATGCCGAGAATCTTCTTGGTTTTTCCCAAATCCTTCATCTCGAACTCTTTACTCAACTGAGCCTTCATTTTGTCAATTTCAGTTTGGTTCTTTGACGCTATCAGCATATCATCAACGTACAAGAGTAAGTATATGTAGGACTTATCTCGTAACTTGCGCAAATACACACAGTGATCGTATTTGTTTCTTGTGTACTTCTGACCCATCATGAACTGGTCAAATCCTTTGTACCATTGTCTCGGTGATTGTTTCAATCCGTACAACAATTTTCTCATCTTACAAACCCAATTTTCTTTATCAGCAACTTTAAATCCATCTGGTTGAGACATATAAATTTCCTCCTTCAAGTCACCATGAAGGAACGCAGTCTTCACATCAAGTTGAGCTAACTCCAAATTCAACCGCACTACCAAGGCCAACAAAATTCTAATAGAGGAATGTTTAACAACTGGAGAAAATACCTTATTATAATCAACTCCCTCCTTCTGAGCGTAGTCTTTAGCCACCAATCTTGCCTTGTAGTGAACATCAATCTTGTCAGAAAATCCTTCTTTCTTTGCAAATATCCATTTGCATCCAATTGCCTTCTTGCCCTTCGGTAGTTGTATCAACTTCCACGTCTTGTTCTTCTGAAGAGATTACGTCTCTTCTTCCATAGCATCTTTCCATCTATCATTTTCTGTACTTCGAACTGTTTCAGAAAATGTGGATGGAATATCATTAACAACTGGAAGTGCATAGGCCACCATGTCAACAAAACGAGCAGGTTTATGAATTTCTCATCTTGCCTTATTGACGGCAATTGACTCTTGCTGCTGTTGAGGTTCTTGGGTTGAAACCTTTTCCTCATCTGACTCCTCTACTGTCATGGGAGAGTCACTGATGGTGCTATTTGCTGGGCTCACCATTATCTGCTCAAACTCCATCGGTTTCGGCGTACACTCCACCTGTTGCGGAGTATCACTAGACCCATCTTGTGCTACCTTATTCAACATGGCAGATTCATCAAAGGTAACATCCCTGCTGATAATGATTTTCTTTGCTTCTAGACACCACAACCGGTATCCCTTAACTCCAGTATTAAAGCCCATAAAGAGAGCCTTCTTTGCACGTGGATCCAATTTTGATTCATTTACATGATAATATGCAGTAGAACCAAAAATACGCAAAAAATCATAATCTATTACAGGTTTTCCAAGTCATACCTCTAATAGAGTCTTGCTACCGACTGCAAATGATGGCAAGTGATTAACGAGATGTTGAGCGTATGTCACAGCCTTAACCCAAAACTTTCTGCCTAACCCAGCGGTAGACAGCATGCAACGTACTTTCTCCACTAGTGTCTTGTTCATACGCTCTGACACCCTATTCTGCTGCGGTGTTTTTCTAACTGTGAAGTGCCGAACTATGCTACATTTTTGGCATATCTTCTGGAAGGGATCACTCTTGTATTCTCCACCGTTGTCTGTTCGGAGGATCTTGATCTTTCTTCTCATCTGGTTTTCAACCTGAGCTTTCCATTTAAGGAAAATCCTTAACACCTCATCCTTGCTCTTCATAGTAAACACCCAAATTCTTCTGGAAAATTCATTAATAAAGGTGACAAAATAATACCTGCCACCAAGGGATGGAGTTTTGGCAGGTCCCCACATATCTGAATGCACATAATCCAAAATACCCTTGGTATTATGGATACCAGTGCCAAATTTCACTCTTCTTTGTTTTTCCAGAATACAATGTTCACAAAATTCTATGATAATTTGGAGTAGTGTGGCATCTTTAACATTGTAATTGATATTTTATTATTATGGTTAGGTGAGAAAGGTAGCCATTATACCGATTACTTGAACTAGCATGGGAATTTTTGGCTTTGAACCTTGAGATTCTTGTCCCGTTTTCTTTACAAGTCTTGGCTATCATTGACATGTTATTGCTTCATATGATACTTGACATATTAATTTATCATATATGATGTTTTACCCCTAGATTTGAATAAGAAAATTTTGCACTTGTGATAGCTATATAAGGGTTAAACCTGCAAATTGCTTTATTGGCTAAGTAAAGTTTCGAAATTCATATTTTACATTTATATTGGGATGAAATGGCTAGACTCTTGATGTATGTTTGACATGACCATATGACTTGAGAGTGACCAAGGGAAAGAACCATGGTTTGAAATAAAAAGATTGTGATCAATTGGTGAGTGTTCCAACTGCATATTCCATGTTACTTGATTAAATGTGACTTGTTGTTAGAAATTGCTAGGGGTTTTGAATTGTTATTTCATAGGTGAGTGTATACTTTATCGCATTAGACCTAACTTGACTGGGCTCTGGCTATCTTGTTTATAAGTGAACGGATATATATGTATAAGTAACTTGATATACATGTGACTTGAGGCTTGACTTGAAATACTTGAAATACTTAACATGCTAAGTTTACTTGACTTGATTTTGGCTAGGCGAATGTGTACTTATTTGCACTCGTTTTGTAAAGTTGAATTATATAATCCTGTATGCGGACTTGAATGTACATGTGCATGAATGTAGGCTAGCTATATATCTTCTTGTAGTAGCTGAACTGGGCTCTTAGCTAGCACCCTTATCTGAGACGTCGGGTAAATTAGATAGCCTTTTGTTACTCGTACGTATGCGCGAATGTAAGCCGATAACGGCTAAATTGGGCCCTTCGCTGGAACTATTACTTGAGACCAGCTTTAGAGGGGTCAGGTAAGTTGTACAGCCTTGGGTAAAGGAAGAATTTCCTAACCTATTTACCAGTGATTTGAACTCATGACATGTTTAAATACTGGGGCGTTAGGTAATTGCTAACGTCTCCAATCGTAACATACTTGAGCATTGGGTGACAGCCAATGAATCTACTCGTGAACACTTGAATACTTGGAACTCCAATCCCAAATCATGAATACTTGAACACTTAGGACTCTAAACCCAATCCCATGACTAGTTGGTTGAACCGAGCAGGCAAAGGGATTGGTTGAGGAGATTGACAAACCCTGAGTACTTGTTTGACGTGCAGGCCTGGTACAGGGGATGATCGTAGAAACTGGATTGGAGACAAGTGGTGGTCTATGGACATTATAATTGGTTGACGGAGTGTCAACAGACCTTGGACATACTGCTGTGGAACCTACTCCTGAGACCAGACTATATCCTTTGACATAAATGTGTTCTTTACTATACATTATTGCATGATCTATCTGATTTACCTGCTTTACTGTATATTAAGTTATGATCTATCCGGATATGACCTGCTTCTTGATATCCTGCGAATTGTATCATGCATGTTAGTTACCTTGCATGTTTTTTTTAGAATCTCACTGGGTAAAAACTTATTCCATTAGGTTGTTTTCTTTACAGAGGGCGAGAACGTGAGAGTAGGAGTTGGAGAAGATGGAATCTTTGTTTAAATTTTGTTAGTTGCTTGCGTGAGCACTTCTTAGCTCCATATGGGATTCGCTTGGTTTTACTTTATATGCTTGGAGCCCTGGTTATATTTAGGGATGTTTGGGTATTTGCTGTCCCAGATCGTATACATCTAAGGTTGGAATTGCTATTGTTCTTATTGTTGAGATTATTGTTTTGTAAATTTTGTGATGCGTGAGTAAGTTCTGGCGAGAGTTGGGTAGATGGTCCGCCAAACCCTTAGGTACGCCCTAGGAGGAGGTGGGATCGTTATAGGTTTTTTACGCATATTTGGCTTTCAGCAAACTACTTACCAACTAACTAAGATAACTACAAATCTCTAGCATTGCTTTGTAAGCCTATGTCCCTAAGTACAAATCCTCAACCTTTAGCATCAATAATCTTCCTGAAATCAACTAATACATTTTCCATAATCATCAATGCCCTACCTAAAGCTGGCCAATCTCCTCCTAATATATATTTCCATAGCTCTTGGACAACTAGAAGTATGACATTTTGTAAGAGGACGCAACCATAAATCAAGCAACACAAATTTTCCTAATGGATATATTCAACTCATATGAAGAGAACTTAGCGGACTTAATTCGAGTTGCATGATCCTAGACAGATCAAAGACCTCTACCATATAGGCTAATAGAAGTAAATAGATAAGAATTTATGTCATTCATAATTTGCAATTCTCTACAAAATAATTGATTACAATCTATTATAAGGTGCTCTTTTTAAAAATTGGGTACCCAACCTAGAATACAAATCTTTGATTTACATAAACCAAAACACTAATGTAGGCTTGCTCATGTGTCTATATACTTTGGGGAAAGAAATTCTATCAAATTAACCAAAACATGGTGTGAACCTAAACGCTTGACGTCAATACAATTCAAAAGTTACTCTAAATTATACACATAGATCAAGAGCATAGTCAGTGTCACTTGTACAATAGGAGAACAATTAGGAAGCGTGTTATTAAGCTTACAAACTTCTAAAAGCAAACTATATCAATAAACTTATCAAAGAAAATTAAACAATTTCTCCAACATTATGATATATGGTAGTTTTAGCATTTAGCTAATTAAAAGGGCTTTATCCCTAGAAACGACAATTCTAAAGTTGGAAGATAAATGTAAAAGTGTAAACAGTTTCCATAAATCAAATTTGTTAGAGGATATAAGCATAACAACACTCTAGAGAAAGAAAATGTGAAATAAATCCATCCCTATTTTTTCCTTTCAATCTCTTGATCAACGTTCAATCCACACCATAGTTAATTTTCTGGCTATAAGTATGTGAGCCCTTTCCAGCACAAGAATCAGGATTAGCATTCAATCATATTTTTGAAACAAAGTGTAAGTCATGGTATTTTTCTTTAGTTAAAGAAGATACTATTGAGTTTGTAAAAGAATAATTTTATTGAATAGGAAAAAATCTACAATTTTCTTTTTCTGTTTTGAAAATTTACGGGAGAGATATTTGCCAAAATATATCTAATTTAAAAAAAAGTCAATACTAGAAGTAGAAATTCAACATGTATATATTTAAATGGCATATACCAAAAAGAAGAAGGAAATGTTTTACTTCATACTTCTGAATACCTCAGTTTGCTGAGTGATATATACTTATAGAGTTAGAAATAATTATGATATCCTACATATTAAGCCACTTAGACCTAATTCACTTTTTTACCTTGCAGATAATTAGAATACAAGATAATGAAACAGAAGCAATCCTTATTGAGTAAGAATACTATAGATGTTGCTCTTGTTGAGTCTTGTCCTTTTAAATTGTTGTTGTAAAAACATTGATTTTACTTATGTATATCTTCTTGAATTCCACTATATTCATTTTTTTAATTCTAGTATTTGATGTTTTCTTCTAGAAGTGTAAAAGAAAATTTTGTCATTTCATTTTTGAATGGTAGATGCAATTCTTACTCCTTTTACTTTTCTTAATGATATTGAAACACGCAAATCTAAAATGTGGTATATGCAATTGTAAGAGACATGTCTCACTAAAGAATTTCATGGAAAAAAATTAAAGAAATACTTTTTTTTCGTATGTTTAGCGTTTGCAATTAATAAAAGTTGGGGAGTTTTCCCATTTTGGAAAAAAAAAATTAAAGAAATACTTAATTGTTTGGAAAACATAAGTCCTTACCCATGATTTTTCTTATTTATTTGGGGAAAAAATTACATAGTGTGCTATTATTAGTTAATTCTCTAATGTTTAACTAAAATTTTTTGCCACCCATAGATGGTTAAACTCAAAACTCATAAACGATTTATAAGGTAATTTCTAATTAGTTGCTTGATTTACAAATGAGGTTGTTCCTTTTTTCTTCTTTATATCTCAAAAGTGAAGGAAAGGTCCCTTATCAAGTAAACAAGATTAGGAAGATAATCCATAAATCGGCAACTAAATTTCTAATTGAGTGGTAACCTATTGACAGTTTGTGAATATTTTAATGTTGCATAGGGGTTAAAAACTTCCTATAAGATCTTAAAATTCCCTCTAACCAGACATTAATCCCATTGCATCTGTAACAATTTGGTGCGCCTCAAATTCAGGAGGATAGACAAGATTTTTGAATAATTTGCATTTCCACATAGCTATACCATAAATATTCCTTCAAAATATACTCTTTTCACATAACTAATAAATAAGGTCATGAGAGAAATTGTGAATCATCCATTGTAGGATGAGATTGAACAAGATATCTCAAACTAGCTAATTAATTACTAAGATTTTACTTGACATGTATCATATAAACTACAAAGAAAAATAGATAGGTTCTTTTTTTTTTATCGGCAAACCCCATACGCAGAGATGAGATGCCAAACCTAAGTTCTACTAATCACGTCAATGAGAAGTACAGAGAATTGGAGGGCCAAAGCGAGCTGATCACAACATCATGAACATGGAGTACTACAATTTACAATCTAGTGCCTAATCGATGGGACTGAGAGCCTGTCTAGCCTAATTGCTGCTTTGACCTTATAGGGAAAAGACTTCTCACAAAAAAATAACTAGTCAAACCCTAACTGACAGGAAGCTAATGTATCAGCAGCCAGGTTAGCTTGCCAAAAGATGTGGGATAGAGAAGCTTCCAACTTAGACAAAAGCTAACGAATTCTTCGTAGAACGTTGCAAATGGGCCAATGTGTCAAAGTTCTAGAAGAGAGCAACGCCACTAATGAACCCTAATCAACCTCAACCATAAACCTTTTAAAATTCTTTCCTGGCAAAAAAATAGACCATTGAGTAAGGACAAAGTGTGACGCCCCCACCTCTCCCTCTCCCTGGGGCAAATCCTATAGTATCAGCGGAACGCCTACCCAACTCTCGTCAGGACTCACACACTCATTCAAGTTTAATAAAAAACCACAATTAACCATCGATTTACTTAAGAAGTATTTCGAAGATACAAGTTCAAAACTCCCAAGTAAACCATTTATGATTACAAACCACAAATCCCAAATATAACAAAATTTACACATTAATGGTCTCCAATAACATACAAAAGTATACTAGTTTCCACCAAAAGTCGCTAGTCTAGAACTTCCAACTTTCACCTCCAAAACCTGTTAAGGAAAATACACTTAAAGGGATGAACTAATGTTCAGTGAGCCTAAGAAAATCAAGCAAGCAAGTAAGTAACACCAATTAATCAAATAGCATTCTTGAAAGCAACTTTAACATGAACTTGCATTTAAGTACACAAATAGGAAATAAACACATATTGGAAGGATACGGGAGCTCTCAGGAACTATTTCCACGTCTTGAACGTTTCAAGCCATCTGAGGTTGACTTTCCGTCAACTCAAGTAGTAACATGACCATAGTGCTCCACTTACTTTCGCCATCCAACATAACACCCTCTAGCATAGTTATTAAACCCAACCCGAGAAGGAACCTGGCGAAGGAGGTGGGTCAACGGGTTACTGGTTGAACCGGTGGGTGAGTGGTTGAACCGGTGGGTCACTACATATATTTAAATATTATATTTCATAATTATTTATATAAGATATATGATATAAATTGTAATAAATAATGTCATAACAAAAGCTCATTTAATTTAATTTGTTATAAAATAATTAATTCATATAAGAATCAATCAAATATAAAGTTATTTATTAATATACCAAACTTCAAGTGTAAAATTTTATCTATATTTAGTGTAATTATCTAGCTTATTTATGAATTTTAAGTGTAAAAATTTATTAAAAATAATATTTGTCTTTAAATGAATTATGTAATATGTTATTTTTGGAATCCATTTTATAACTTATAGAGTTTGGAGGGTAATAAATTTTTATTAAAAGATTCCAAATAAATTTGTTTTAGAGAAAAAAAGATAGAATTGAAAAAACATTTATATATCATACTAAAGCTACTATATCAACATATTTGGAAGTGGTTTGGTGGTAAGCAAGCGGTAGTGTGAGGGCAAAGGTCGGAAGTTCGAGTCCCAACAATAGCAATATAATTTTTCCACAAAATCCAGTTAGTGACAAAACCGGCCAAAACCGGCCGGGTTTTCGGTTTAACCCGGTTCGACCGCCGGGTCGTTGACTAAGTCAACGGTCTCTGTGCACAAACAATCTGATTCCAAACCCGGCCCGGTCCAATGACCGGTCCACCGGTTTGACCGGTTCGACCGCCGGACCGGGCCGGGTTTAATAACTATGCCCTCTAGGATCAGGAATCAAACACGTATAAGGTGGAAATACTAATCGACTATGCCAAACAAGATTTCAAAAGATCAATCTATAAAATATCCCATCGTTCACCAAGTTTCTCGACCAAGCACTCGTCGACTCAAGTTACAAGGTTAACTAATGGGATGGAGCGTCCCCACAAGTATAATTGGTTGATGACACAACGCTCCAATCAACTTAGAATTATTCATAGCTTTAAGTCGAAATGAGAGGCACCTCCCATCCAAATAGGGTGTGGTACATACTACAACTCAGTGCCCATAAGTAAAAACATGTTCGAGCACAAGTGTAAGTCATATACATTCATTTAATAAGTATCATTCAATCGAGAGAGAGAGAGAAAGAGAGAAAACGAGAGCAGTAAAGTACACCCTCACCTCGACAAGTTCACGTATCATATAACACTTGTACAAATATTATTTCAATCATAGGAACATTGAACATGCACCTGACACTCACCAAAAGTCAAGGCAAAACAAGAGCAAAGCAAGAGATCAGACAAGCTCCTCAGCGTCCTCATGACCACCTGAGACATGCATAATCACGATTATCTAGGTATTCGACCAAGGTTAAAAAGAAAAACATCTTCCTGCTATCTACTCCCAAGGTCACAAGTTCGAGTCAAGTTAAAGGAGCTTTTCTCGCTAAATCATTGAAATAATGCTTAAAGGGAACTCAAAAGTTGTTTCGATTCAAGTCGTGGCAAGTAATCTCAATTCCAAAAAAAAGTATCATATATATTTTTAGCACGAAAATCGAGAAAAGAATAGATAGTTTTCATCTCTCAAAACTTCTAGTCCCATGCCCAGGTTTTAGAATGTAAAGGAACGTTAACATTTTCTAAACTAATGGAGTCAAAATTCATCAAAACTCCACTTATTTTCATCGTAAATATCAAAGCTAAAGGTTCCAAGTTTTGAGTTTAAAACTAGTGAAATTCTCCAAGAATTACTCTAGTAAAACACTCCATTTTTAGAGTTCAATCTCATGAAACCAAGGGTACAAGACTAGAGGTTGCAGTCCACTTCTCAAGTATGAAATGAGGTGCAATTAATCAAGAAAGTTAGGCAACCAAGAAAATGCATCAAAAAAGGTTTAATCCTTTGGAAACCAAGATTCAAAATGAAGTTCTAATGTTCAAAGAGATCTTGTATCCAACCATGAAATTAAACTTAAAATGGACAAACAATCTCAAAGGAAGGTTGAAAGTTCTTAAAAGGAATTTTTGTTTGAAACCAGAAAATTTCCAACTTGGTGCGACACTATTTGAAAAAATCATATCTCGAGTTTCGTAATTCGAAAAATTGAAAACTTTGTACTGTTAGAAACTAGACTCAATGCACTAGAAGACATTTTTCCACATTGCAATCCGAAATTACTCAAATCTTAGCTCAAAGCCACTGTTACAGACAGAACAGAGCAAAATAGGCTTGCAATTTCAGTAAACTTTGAAAATTCAAAAAACTTTATAGAAGTAGAACAGCTCTTAAAATTTATACCACTGAAATAACTCAAAGTCTAGTTTCAAATGCAACAAACGAAACTCAATTTGGATTCTCCTACACTAAGTTACAACAGTTTTAAGAAAACTGGTTTTTGGAACCTGTTCCACGAATTCTCAGCCTTGGAGCTTCGACACAGTTTTTGAAATCAGGTCAAAACTCACGCTACACAAGTCCAAATTGAAAGTGCTTTATGGTGTTGAAAACTAGATTCAAAAGGCTATAAATCATCAGAAGAAATCGTGTTTAAATTCTTTTCGCAAGAGGAGTGAAATTGAGCTACAAAATGCAGCTGTACAAGTTTCTCAGGTAAACAGTAGAAGCAAATCAGTCCATTTTGCTGGTTCGCTACGGCTCACAGAAAACAAATTAGCAGGGGAATTTTATACCATTAGAAAGCCCTTGGTGTCTAGTTTCAAATGCCGCAAACAGCACTTGATTTTGACTTTGTACAAAGATTATATGTGCACAGTCAAAGAGACCCTGGTCGGCTGACCTATGCAGATTTTCCAGATTTCTTCCTTTTCTCAAAACTCAAGTTTTACCCAACCAATTGAAACAATTTTTGAGATATAATTTTTACACACACAATACAACATATAACAAGCATTTTTTAAGCTATTCGAGCAACAAAATTCGAAATTAAAGCAAAGGAACAAGACAGCAGAAATTTCGGACAGCATGCTTCTTTCTCTCCTCAAGTTTTCTTTTCAACTCTCACTACCTAAACCAAGATTTCATTCACAAAACAGCAACCAAATAAGCAATTCCTCAAGGCCACTACCTAAAAGTAATCTCAAGACATCTACCTAGTATCAAGGTTCTTAGAACCTATCAACAACCCAATGTTTAACTAGTTAAAACTAACTAAACTAACCATAAGTTAGGAGGAAAAATGAGAGCTTTAGGAGTTTTACCCTTCTTCCAAGTATAGGGTGCAAGACTACAAGGAAACCAAGTTCTAAGACTCCAAGTATCTTCCTCCTCCAAGTCCCCTTTTAAGCTTGAGTGATGTTCCAAGACAACAAGTAAAATTGGTGTGAGTTTTTTGGAGCAAATTGGAAGGAATGCTAGCTGAAATTTTGGTGAGGAAATGAGGAAGACAAGCTGGCCAAGAGGGAAGGGGAAAGGGAGGGTTTGTGTGGGTTGTTGGTGAAGTGATGGAGTGAAAGAACACATGACCTAAAGTTGCTTTTGGTGCAAAAAGTCAACATATGAATAGTGGGTCATTAGTGCTCCTGATTGACATTAATTAAACTCACTCACCTCTCATCCCTCAATTAACTTTTCTTAGTCTACTATTGATCATTCTCCAAGATCATTGCATTCTCGGATCGAATTTTGCTTCAAAAAACGTGTATTCGCTATTTCTTACTAAACGAGCAGTAGAAAAATTAAATTTACTCGCGATACGTTTTAAAATATAAAATGAGAAATTGTTCTATGCAAATGAAGTTAAAATGGATGAAATAAATTAATTGGAGAAAACTGATAATTAAATAAGTCAGTAAAATAAAATAAAAGTAAGTAAAATTCGAGTCCTCACATCCTCCTCTCTTAAAAAGAATTTCGTTTTCGAAATTCATATCTTGATTCAGAAACAGTTCTGGATATTTCTTTCGGATCTCCTCTTCTACTTCCCAAGTCGCTACTTCAATTCCATGATTTCTCCAAAATCCACGATACAAGATCTTAACATGTCTTTTAGGGTTTAGATTGTCTTTTTTGATTGCCCATCGGTCTGCGGGTGGTAGGTGGTACTAAAATTTAGTTTAGTCCCAAAGATCTCTTGCAACTTTTGCCAAAATCGAGACACAACGTAGGGTCCCGATCCAATTCTATACTCACAGGCATCCCATGCAACATTATAATTTTGTCCAAAATTTCCTTTCCAAGGTGGTAGTTAAGCATACAGTTATAATCTTTCAAAATTTTAACCCATCTAAGTTGCCTCAAATTCAACTCCTAGAACCCCTTTCCTCATTATTAGTCATAAATAAAGAATTCATGCTCAAATCCAGGAACAAGGTGTAGAAATTGAATCACAGATAGGGGTTTAATTCTAACCAAACACAGATATGTAATATCACTAATCAAAACATCAGACCTCACGTTCACTGTTCCTAATGGAGAAACGACATATATATAAATCTTTCACTACACATAGCTTAATAAATACAACTATTTCAAGCAAAACATCACTAATGGCTAACTTAACTATTAAAGCAGTTTCACCCTCATGAAATTCATTCATTTTGAGCAATTCCTCACTTGCTGTCCAAGTTAGTCGCATTTGAAATATGCACCAGTTTTTGAATGACGTACTCCCGTATGACTTTTGTTACAGGTTTTACATTTAGTAGCTACGCCTCTCATATTGAAGTATCCAGTCTTTCTTTTCTCCTTCTCTTTATCCTTCATAGCGAGTTCATCTTCACGAATTACTCTACGTTTTCTTTTAGTATCGTGAAAACTTCCTTCACCCCTTTTAACTTGATTACTAGGGAGGTCTTGAGATGCTAATTGGCTATGTGATTGCCCAATTCAAACTTATTCCGCACCTTTTCTAAGATTTTTTCGTATTTCTTTTCCAATTCCACGTTCTTATACAACAGTTCAATTTTCTTCACATATTCTTGTTTCCATTGTCTTTCCCAGTAGTCAACCAATTTTTTTTGAAATTTTTCCTCCTTTCAAGGAATATCTATTTTCTTATGCATATTTCTCAGATTTGTCATTTCACCGATTGATTTAAATCAAATGCTAGCCTGTCAGGCAAATCAAAAAATCAAAATGAGAACTATTCACAATGGGGAACTCTGGCCATATTACTCTTCCGTTCTTTTGCTTATAGGTTATCCCAAAATATAAATCTTAACGATTCTCTGTTTAACATGGACGAGTTCTTGGGTCTTTCCACAAAAATTACTATCATCACTTATACACATAACAAAATACGAAATAATATTTCTTAATATAAAAGTTTCACATCCTAATTCACTCTCCAACACTCATTTACTAAGTTGTTCAAGAGGAATCCCTAACCTCTTGCTCTCACTAATGCCTTATATTACTCTCTCAAACCAATTTTTTGCTTTTTTGGGATCAGATCCTTCAGGAAATCTAGGTGGGGCGAACTTTAAGAACCGCTCTAGAGCTCTATCCTCACCCCTCTCTTGGCTTCTTGGTTGGTTGACTGGCTCAGGATCTTGACGCTCAACTAAATGCTCAAGAACATCAGCAATGCGGTTAAGAGCCGTAGTCACTTAGTCACCCCCTTCATTCCTAAGGTTTTGGTTCGGACCAGTTGCTGATCCCTCATCTCTCTCGAGAGTGCAAGGTTGTCAAAACCCATGCCCACGACCCCGTTCACGTACTCGCCGATCCATTTAACAAGATTCTAAATGCATAATTAAAAGAGAAAAAATAAGTGTGGAGATTTAGAAAAACATGTGCAAGTTGCAAGAACACTTTTAAAATCAAAGCATAGATCTTTACAAAAACTAAAAGTTATGTCACATGTCTAGAGTGCATACAATAAATCAATAATATCAAATACAGGAAATAGGCATTCAAGTGTTTCAAAATACAGGGGTACATGCAACAAAATATAAAAGACTTTAAGGCGAGGTTTACCCCTACTGAGTCCTTAGCAAAAGTCAAAAGGCCGGGAGATCACTAATCTAAGTGAATCGAACTAGTCGATCTTACAACCTCTGAAGGGTCCTCCTCGAGATCCTCCTCCATCGGCTCCATCTCCACCTCAACAACAGGAGCAGTCTCCCGAGACCCACATTCTCTCATGACCTCTTCTATGTGCTCGGTCATGATCACACACTTAGCCATAATGCCATCCACGCGATCTCTCATCTCCTCGACCATCCGAATGAGGCGGCTATCAATTGCCTAAAATCGAGTCTGGGAGGTATCAACCCTCTGACGCTCTTCAAGTAACCTAGCCTCCAACTCCTGGATCCTGGCGGTCTGGGCATCCACAATCGCCTTCAACTCTCGATAATCCTCTTGTGCTATCCTATTCGCATTAGATAATTGCCTCCAATCACCGATTACTGCTAGTACCACATAGTTAGGGTATGTGTAAGTCCTCCAATAATTACATGAAGTCCTATCTCGACGAACTGGGGTCCACAACAAAAGAGGGCCTCCAGGCCTCTCTCGATAACGAATCGCTGAAAGGTGCCTCAGATATGACTCATTTCTACCATTTCCTTCTATGACCTATAATTTACCCACAAACCAAGGTTAGGTCCTTATAATCACTGATACCATTTAAAAATTTAACTTAAGATCTATCACGAATTTCTATGACCAAAAGTTCAGAACTAAGAACTCCTAACCCTATTCCAGGTATTTCAAATCTAGCGCTCTAATACCAACTGTGACGCCCCCACCTCTCTCTAGGGCGAACCCTAGGGTATCAGTAGATCACCTGTCTAACTTTCGTCAGGACTCATGCACTCATTAAAGCTTAATAAAGAATCACAATTAACCATCAACTTACTTAAGAAATATTTCGAATATACAAGTTCAGAACTCCCAAGTAAACCATTTATGATTACAAACCATAAATCTCAAGTATAATAAAATTTACACATTAATGGTCTCCAATAACATACAAAAGTATACTAGCTTCCACCAAAAGTCGCTAGTCTAGAACTGCCAACTTTCACCTTCAAAGTCTGTAAAGGAAAACAAATTTAAAGGGATGAGCTAACGCTTAGCGAGGCCAAAAAAATCAAGCGAGCAAGCAAGTAGCACCAATTAATCAAATAGCATTCTTGAAAGCAACTTTAACATGAACTTGCATTGATATACACAAGTAGGAAATCAACACATATTGCAAGGATACAGGAGCTCTCATGAGCTATTTCCACGTCTCGACTGTTTCAAGCCATCTGAGGTTGACTCTCCATCAACTCAAGTAGTAATATGACCGTAGTGCTCCACTTACTTCCTCCATCCAACATAACACCCTCTCGGATCCGGAACTAAACATGTATAAGGTGGAAATACTAATCGAGTATGACAGGCAAGATCTCAAAAGATCAAGCTATAGAATATCCCATGGTTCACCAAGCTTTTCGACCAAGCCCTTGCCGACTCGAGTTAAAAGGTTAGTCAATGGGTTGGGGCGTCTCCAAAAGTATAATTGGTCGATGAGACAAAACTCCAATCAACTTAGAATTGTTCATAACTCTGAATCGGAATGAGAGGCACCACCCACCTAAATAGGGTGTGGTATATACTGCCGCTCAGTGCTCACGAGTAAAAATATGTTCGAGTACAAGTGCAAGTCATATACATTCATTTAACAAGTATCATTCAATCGAGAGAGAGAGAGAGAGAGAGACAACGAGAACGGTAAAGTACACCCTTGTCTTGACAAGTTCACGTATCATATAGCACTTGTACAAATATTATTTTAATCATAGGAACATTGAATATGCACTTGACACTCGCCAAAAGTCAAGATAAAAAAAGGGCAAAACGAGATATTAGACAAGCTCCTCGGCGTCCTCGTGAGTCCTCGTGACTACCTGAGACATGCACAATCACGATTATCTAGGTATTCGACCAAGGTTAAAAAGAAAAACATCTTCCTGCTATCTACTCCCAAGGTCACAAGTTCGAGTCAAGTTAAAGGAGTTTTTCTCGCTAAATCATTGAAATAATGCTCAAAGGGAACTCAAAAGTTGTTTTCGATTCAAGTCGTGGCAAGTAATCTCAATTCCAAAAAAAAGTATCATATATATTTTTGGCACGAAAATCGAGAAAAGGATAGATAGTTTTCATCTCTCAAAACTTCTAGTCCCATGCCTAGGTTTTAGAATGTAAAGGAACGTTAACATTTTCTAAACTAATGGAGTCAAAATTCATCAAAACTCCACTTATTTTCATCATAAATATCAAAGCTAAAGGTTTCAAGTTTTGAGTTTAAAACTAGTGAAATTCTCCAAGAATTACTCTAGTAAAACACTCCATTTTTAGAGTTCAATTTCATGAAATCAAAGGCACAAGACTATGGGTTGAAGTCTACTTCTCAAGTATGAAATGAGGTGTAATTAACCAAGAAAGTTAGGCAACCAAAAAAACGCATCAAAAGAGGTTTAATCCTTTGGAAACTAAGATTCAAAATGAAGATCTAATGTTCAAAGAGATCTTATATCCAACCATGAAATTAAACTTAAAACGGACCAACAATCTCAAGGGAAGGTTGAAAGTTCTTAAAAGGAGTATTTGTTTGAAACCAGAAAATTTCCAACTTGGTTCGACACAATTTGAAAAAATCATATCTCGAGTTCCGTAAGTCCAAAAATCGAAAACTTTGTACCGTTAGAAATTAGACTCAATGCACTAGAAGATATTTTTTCCACACTCCAATCCGAAATTATTCAAATCTTAGTTCAAACCCACTGTTACAGACAGAACAGAGCAAAATAGGCTTGCAATTTCAGTAAACTTTGAAAATTCAGAAAACTTCATAAAAATAGAATCAGCTCTTAAAATTTATACCACTGAAAAAACTCTAAGTCTAGTTACAAATGCAACAAACAAAACTCAATTTGGATTTTCCTACACCGAGTAACAATAGTTTTAAAAAAACTAGTGTTTGGAACCTGTTCCACGGATTCTCACCCTTGGAGCTTCGACATAGTTTTTGAAATCAGGTCAAAACTCACGCTACACAAGTCCAAATTGAAAGTGGTTTATAGTGTTGAAAACTAGATTCAAAAGGCCATAAATCATTAGAAGAAATCGTGTTTAAATTCTTTTCACAAGAGGAGTGAAATTTAGCTACAAAATGCAGCTGTACAAGTTTCTCAGGTAAACAGTAGAAGCAAATCAGTCCATTTTACTGGTTCGCTACAGCTCACAGAAAACGAATTAGCAGGGGAATTTTATACCATTAGAAATCCCTTGGTGTCTAGTTTCAAATGCCGCAAACGGCACTTGATTTTGACTTTTGTACAAAGATTATATGTGCTGTCAAAGAGACCCTGATCGGGTGACCTGGGCAGATTTTCCAGATTTCTTTCTTTTCTGAAAACTCAAGTTTTACCCAACCAATTGAAACAATTTTTGAGATATAATTTTTACACACACAATATAACATATAAAAAGCATTTTTTAAACCATTTGAGCAACAAAATTCGAAATTAAAGCAAGGGAACAAGACAACAAAAATTTCGGACAGCATGCTTCTTTCTCTCCTCTTCTTTTCAACTCTCACTACCTAAACCAAGATTTCATTCACAAAAACAGCAACCAAATAAGCAATTCCTCAAGGCCACTACCTAAAAGCAACCTCAATACATCTACCTAGTATCAAGGTTCTTAGAACCTATCAACAACCCAATGTTTAACTAGTTAAAACTAACTGAACTAACCATAAGTTAGGAGGAAAAATGAGAGCTTTAGGACTTTTACCTTTCTTCCAAGTATAGGGTGCAAGACTACAAGAAAACCAAGCTCTAAGACTCCAAGTATCTTCCTCCTCCAAGTCCCCTTTCAAGCTTGAGTGATGTTCCAAGACAACAAGCAAAATTGGTGTGAGTTTTTTGGAGCAAAATGGAAGGAAAGCTAGCTGAAATTTTGGTGAGAAAATGAGGAAGACTGGCCGGCCAAGAGGGAAGGGGAAAGGGAGGGTTTGTGTGGGTTGTTGGTGAAGTGATGGAGTGAAAGATGACATGGCCTAAAGTTGCTTTTGGTGCAAAAAGTCAACATATGAATAGTGGGCCATTAGTACTCCTAATTGAATTTAATTCAACTCACTCACCTCTCATTCCTCAATTAACTTTTCTTAGTCTACTATTGATCATCATTCATCCTCCAAGATCATTGCACTCTCGGATCGAATTTTGCCTCGAAAAACGTATATTCGCTATTTTTTAATAAATGAGCCACAAAAAAAATTAAATTTACTAGCGAAACGTTTTAAAATATAAAGTGAGACATTGTTCCATGCAAATGAAGTTAAAATGGATGAATTATATTAATTGGAGAAAACTAATAATTAAATAAGTCAGTAAAATAAAATAAAAGTAAGTAAAATTCGAGTCCTCACATCCTCCCCTTCTTAAAAAGAATTTCATTCTCAAAATTCATACCTTGATTCAGAAACAACTCTGGATACTTCTTTCGGATCCCCTCTTCTACTTCTCAAGTCGCTTCCTCAATTCTATGATTTCTCCAAAATCCACAATACAAGATGTCAACATGTCTTCTAGGTTTTGGATTGTCTTTTCCGATTGCCCATCGGTTTGCGGGTGGTAGGTGGTACTAAAATTTACTTTAGTCCCTAAGATTTCTTACATCTTTTACCAAAATCGAGACATAACGTAGGGTCCCGATCCAATACTATACTCACAGGTATCCCATGAACATTATAATTTCGTCCAAAATTTCCTTTTCAGGGTGGTAGTCAAGCAAACAGTCACAATCTTCCAAAATTTTAACCCATCTAAGTTGCCTCAAATTCAACTCCTAGAACCCCTTTCCTCATTATTAGTCACAGATAAAGAATTTGTGTTCAAATCCAAGAACAAGGTGTAGAAATTGTATCACAGATAGGGGTTTAATTCTAACCAAACACAGATATGTAATATCACTAATCAAAACATCAGACTCCACGTTCACTGTTCCTAATGGAGAAATGACATATATATAAATCTTTCACTACACATAACTTAATAAATACAGCTATTTCAAGTAAAACATCACTAATGGCTAACTTAACTATTAAAGTAGTTTCACCCTCATGAAATTCATTCATTTTGAGCAATTCCTCAGTTGATGTCCAAGTTGGTCGCATTTGAAATATGCACCAGTTTTTGAATGACTTACTCCCGTGTGACTTTTGTTACAGGTTTTACACTTAGTAGCTACGCCTCTCTTTTTGAAGTGTCCATTCTTTCTTTTCCCCTTCTCTTTATCCTACATAGCGAGTTCATCATCACGAATTACTCTACGTTTCCTTTTAGTATCATGAGAACTTCCTTCACCTCTTCTAACTTAATTACTATAGAGGTCTTGAGATGCTAATTGACTATGTGACTGCCCCAATTCAAACTTATTCCGCACCTCTTCTAAGATCTCTTCACATTTCTTTTTCAATTCCACGTTCTTATACAACAACTCAATTTTCTCCACATATTCTTGTTTCCATCGTCCTTCCCAGTAGTCAGCCAATTTCTTTTAAAATTCTACCTCCTTTCGAAGAATGTCTATTTCCTTATGTATATCTCACAGATTTGTCATCTCACCGATTGATTTAAATCAAATGCTAGCCTGCCAGGCAAATCAAAGAATCAAAATGAAAACTATTCACAATAGGGAACTCTAGCCATATTACTCTTCCGTTATTTTGCTTACAGGTTATCCCAAAATATAAATCTTAACGATTCTCTGTTTAACATGGACAAGTTCTTGGGTCTTTCTACAAGAATTACTATCATCACTTATACACATTACAAAATACGAAATAATATTTCTTAATATAAAAGTTTCACATCCTAACTCACTCTCCAACACTCATTTACAAATTTGTTCAAGAGGAATCCCTAACCTCTTGCTCTCACTAATGCCTTATATTATCCTCTCAAACCAATTTTCTGCTTTTTCGGGATCAGATCCTTCAGGAAATCTAGGTGGGGAGAACTTTATGAACCGCTCTAGAGGTCTATTCTCACCTCTCTCTTGGCTTCTTGGTTGGTTGACTGGCTCAGGATCTTGACGCACAACTAAATGCTCAAGAACATCAGCAATGCGGTTAAGAGTCGTAGTCACTTAGTCACCGCCTTCATTCTTAGGGTTTTGATTCGGACCAGTCGCTGACCCCTCATCTCTCTCGGGAGTGCGGGGTTGCCGAAACCCATGCCCACGATCCCGTCCACGTATTCGCCGATCCATTAAACAAGATTATAAATGCATAATTAAAAGAGGAAATATAAGTGTAGAGATTTAAAAAAACATGTGCAAGTTGCAAGAACACTTTTAAAATCAAAGCATAGATCTTTACATAAACTAGAAGTTATGTCACATGTCAAGAGTGCATAGAATGAATCAATAATATCAAATGTAGGACATATGCAATCAAGTGTTTCAAAATACAGGGGTACGTGCAACAAAATACGAAAGACCTCAAGGCGAGATTTACTCCTATTAAGTCCTTAACAAAAGTCAAAAGGTCGGGAGATCACTAATCTAAATGAATCGAACTAGTTGATCCTACAACCTCTTAAGGGTTCTCGTCGGGATCCTCCTCTATCGGCTCCATCTCCACCTCAATAACAGGAGCAGCCTACCCATACCCACCTTTTCCCATGACCTCCTCTATGTGCTCGGTCATGGTCACACACTCAATCATAATGCCATCCACGCGATCTCTCACCTCCTCGACCATTCGAATGAGGTGGCCATCGATTGCCTGAAACCGAGCCTAGGAGGCGTCAGCCCTCTGATGCTCCTCAAGTAACCTAGCCTCCAACTCCTGGATCCTGGTGGTCTGGGCATCCGCAATTGCCCTCAACTCTCGATTATCCTCTTGGGCTATCCTATTCGCATTAGATAATTATCTCCAATCATCGATTACCGCTAGTACCACATCGTTAGGGTATGAGTAAGTCTGCCAACAATCACATGAAATCCTGCCTTGATGAACTGGGGTCCACTGCAAAAGAGGACCTCCAGGCCTCTCCAGATAACGAATCGCTGAAAGGTGCCTCAGCGACTACTCATTTCTACCATTTCCTTCTATGACCTATAATTTACCCAGAAACCAAGGTTAGCTCCTTATAATCACTGATACCATTTAAAAATTTAACTTAAAATCTATCACGAATTTCTATGACCAAAAGTTCAGGACTAAGAACTCCTAACCCGATTCCAGGTATTTCAAATCTAGCGCTCTGATACCAACTGTGACACCCCCACCTCACCCTAGGGCGAACCCTAAGGTATCAATGGATCGCCTGCTCAACTCTCGTCAGGACTCACGCACTCATTAAAACTTAATAAAGAGCCACAATTAACCATCAACTTACTTAAGAAGTATTTCGAATATACAAGCTCAAAACTCCAAAGTAAACCATTTATGATTACAAACCATAAATCCCAAGTATAATAAAATTTACACATTAATGGTCTCCAATAACATACAAAAGTATACTAGCTTCCACCAAAAGTCGCTAGTCTAGAACTACCAACTTTCACCTTCAAAGTCTGTTAAGGAAAACAAATTTAAAGGGATGAGCTAACGCTTAGTGAGGCCAAGAAAATCAAACAAGTAAGCAAGTAGCACCAATTAATCAAATAGCATTTTTGAAAGCAACTTTAACATGAACTTACATTTAAATACACAAGTAGAAAATAAACACACATCGCAAGGATACAGGAGCTCTCAGAAGTTATTTCCACGTCTCGACCGCTTCAAGCCATTTGAGGTTGACTCTCCGTCAACTCAAGTGGTAATATGACCATAGCGGTCCACTTATTTCTTCCATCCAACATAACACCCTCTCGGATCTGGAACCAAACACACATAATGTGAAAATACTAATCGAGTATGTCAGGCAAGATCTCAAAAGATCAAACTATTAAATATCTCATGGTTCACCAAGCTTCTCGACCAAGCGCTTGTCGATTTGAGTTACAGGATTAGTCAATGGGTTGGGGCATCTCCACAAGTATAATTGGTCGATGAGACAACACTGCAATCGATTTAGAATTGTTCATAGCTCTGAATCGAAATGAGAGGCACCTCCCACCCAAATAGGGTGTGGCACATACTGCTGCTCAGTACTCATGAGTAAAAACATGTTCGAATACAAATACAAGTCATATACATTCATTTAACATGTATCATTCAATCAAGAGAGAGAGAGAGAGAGAGAGAGAGAGAGAGAGAACGAGAGTGGTAAAGTATACTCTCGTTTCGACAAGTTCACGTATCATATAGCACTTATACAAATATAATTTCAATCATAAGAACATTGAACATGTACTTGACACTCGCCAAAAGTTAAGACAAAACAAGAGCAAAACAAGAGATTAGACAAGTTCTTCAGTGTCCTCGCGACTATTTGAGACATGCACAATCACGATTACCTAGGTACTCGACCAAGGTTAAAAGAAAAACATCTTCTTGCTACCCACTCCCAAGGTCACAAGTTAGAATCAAGTTAATGGAGTTTTTCTCGCTAAATCATTGAAATAATGCTCAAAGGACTCAAAAGTTATTTTCGATTCAAGTCGTGGCAAGTAATTTCAATTCCAAAAGAAAGTATCATATATATTTTTGGCACAAAAATCGAGAAAATGATAGATAGTTTTCATCTCTCAAAACTTCTAGTCCCATGCCCAAGTTTTAAAATATAAAGGAACGTTAATATTTTCTAAACTAATGGAGTCAAAATCCATCAAAACTCTACTCATTTTCATCGTAAATGTCAAAGCTAAAAGTTTCAAGTTTTGAATTTAAAACTAGCGAAATTCTCTATGAATTACTCTAGTAAAACACTCCATTTTTAGAGTTCAATCTCATGAAATCAAGGGCACAAGACTAGGGGTTGAAGTCTACTTCTCAAGTATGAAATGAGGTGCAATTAGACAAAAAATTTAGGCAACCAAAAAAACGCATCAAAAGAGGTTTAATCCTTTGGAAACCGAGATCTAATTTTCAAAGAGATCTTGCATCCATCCATCAAATTAAACTTAAAATGGACCAACAATCTCAAAGGAAGGTTGAAAATTCTTAAAAGAAGTATTTGTTTGAAACCAGAAAATTTCCAACTTGGTGCGACACTATTTGAAAAAATCATATTTCGAGTTCCGTAAGTCCAAAAATTGAAAACTTTGTACCGTTAGAAATTAGACTCAATGTGCTAGAAGACATTTTTCCCACACTCCAATCCAAATTATTCGAATCTTAGCTCAAAGCCACTGTTACAGACAGAACAGAGCAAAATGTGTTTGCAATTTCAGTAAACTTTGAAAATTCAGAAAACTTCATAGAAATAGAATCAGCTCTTAAAATTTATACCATAGAAATAACTCTAAGTCTAGTTTCAAATGCAATAAACAAAACTCAATTTGGATTTTCCTACACCGAGTTACAACAGTTTTAAGAAAACTGGTTTTTGGAACCTGTTCCACGGATTCTCAGCCTTGGAGCTTCGACACAGTTTTTGAAATCAGGTCAAAACTCATGCTACACAAGTCCAAATTGAAAGTGCTTTATGGTATTGAAAACTATATTCAAAAGGCTATAAATCATCAGAAGAAATCATGTTTAAATTCTTTTTAGAAGAGAAGAGAAATTGAGCTACAAAATGCAGATGTACAAGTTTCTCAGGTAAACAGTAGAAGCAAATCAGTCCATTTTGTTGGTTTGCTACGGCTAACAGAAAACGAATTAGCAGGGGAATGTTATACCATTAGAAAGCCCTTGGTGTCTAGTTTCAAATGTTGCAAACAACACTTGATTTTGACTTTTGTACAAAGATTATATGTGCAGTCAAAGAGACCCTGGTCTGCTGACCTGGGCAGATTTTTCAGATTTCTTTTTTTTCTCAAAACTCAAGTTTTACCCAACCAATTGAAACAATTTTCGAGAGATATTTTTTTCACACACAATACAACATATAACAAGCATTTTTTAAACCATTTGAGCAACAAAATCTGAAATTAAAATAAGGGAACATGACAGCAGAAATTTCGGACAGCATGCGTCTTTCTCTTCTCAAGTTTTCTTTTCAACTCTTACTACCTAAACCAAGATTTTATTCACAAAAACAGAAACCAAATAAGCAATTCCTCAAGGACACTGCCTAAAAGCAACCTCAAGACATCTACCTAGTATCAAGGCTCTTAGAACCTATCAACAACCCAATGTTTAACTAAATAAACTAACCATAAGTTAGGAGGAAAAATGAGAGCTTTAGGAGTTTTACCTTTCTTCCAAGTATAGGGTGCAAGACTACAAGGAAACCAAGTTCTAAGACTCCAAGTATCTTCCTCCTCCAAGTTCCCTTTCAAGCTTGAGTGATGTTCCAAGACAACAAGCAAAATTGGTGTGAGTTTTTTGAAGCAAAATGGAAGGAATGCTAGCTGAAATTTTGGTAAGGAAATGAGGAAGACTGGCCGGCCAAGAGGGAAGGGGAAAGGAAGGGTTTGTGTGAGTTGTTGGTGAAGTGATGGAGTGAAAGAAGACATGACCTAAAGTTGCTTTTGGTGCAAAAAGTCAACATATGAATAGTGGGCCATTAGTGATCCTAATTGAGCTTAATTCAACTGACTCACCTCTAATCCCTCAATTAATTTTTCTTAGTCTACTATTGATCATCCTTAATTCTCCAAGATCATTGCGCTCTCGGATCGAATTTTACTTCGAAAAACGTGTATTCGTTATTTCTTACTAAACGAGCCGCAGAAAA
Source organism: Coffea arabica (assembly GCF_036785885.1). NCBI lineage: Eukaryota > Viridiplantae > Streptophyta > Magnoliopsida > Gentianales > Rubiaceae > Coffea > Coffea arabica. Next base: position 29,100,552 of record NC_092330.1, read on the forward strand.
ATTAAATTTACTAGCGAATGTTTTAAAATATAAAATGAGACATTATTCCATGCAAATGAAGTTAAAATGGATGAATTAAATTAATTGGAGAAAACTGATAATTAAATAAGTCAGTAAAATAAAATAAAAGTAAGTAAAATTCAGGTTCTCACATCCACCACCTCTTAAAAAGAATTTTGTTCGCGAAATTCATACCTTGATTTAAAAACAGCTCTGGATACTTCTTTCGGATCCCTTCTTCTACTTCCCAAGTCGCTTCCTCAATTCTATGATTTCTTCAAAATCCACAATACAAGATCTCAACATATCTTCTAGGGTTTGGATTGTCTTTTTCGATTGCCCATCGGTTTGCGGTTGGTAGGTGGTACTAAAATTTACTTTAGTCCCAAAGACCTCTTGCATCTTTTGCCAAAATTGAGACACAACGTAGGGTACCGATCCGATGCTATACTCACAGATATCCCATGCAACATTATAATTTCATCCAAAATTTTCTTTCCAGGGTGGTAGTTAAGCATACAGTCATAATCTTCCAAAATTTTGACCCATCTAAGTTGCCTCAAATTCAACTCCTAGAACCCCTTTCCTCATTATTAGTCACAGATAAAGAATTTGTGTTCAAATCCAAGAACAAGGTGTAGAAATTGTATCACAGATAGGGGTTTAATTCTAACCAAACACCGATATGTAATACCACTAATCAAAACATCGGACCCCACGTTCACTGTTCCTAATGGAGAAACGACATATGTATAAATCTTTCACTACACATAGCTTAATAAATACAACTATTTCAAGTAAAACATCGCTAATGGCTAACTTAACTATTAAATCAGTTTCACCCTCATGAAATTCATTCATTTTGAGCAATTCCTCACTTGATGTCCAAGTTGGTCGCATTTGAAATATGCACTAGTTTTTGAATGACGTACTCCTGTGTGACTTTTGTTACAGGTTTTACACTTAGTAGCTACGCCTCTCTTCTTGAAGAGTCCATTCTTTATTTTCCTCTTCTCTTTATCCTACAGAGCGAGTTCATCTTCACGAATTACTCTACGTTTCCTTTTAGTATCATGAGAACTTCCTTCACCCCTTCTAATTTAATTACTATAGAGGTCTTGAGATGCTAATTGACTATGTGACTTCCCCAATTCAAACTTATTCCGCACCTCTTCTAATATCTCTTTGCATTTCTTTTTCAATTCCACGTTCTTATACAGCAACTCAATTTTCTCCACATATTCTTGTTTCCATCGTCCTTCCCAGTAGTCAGCCAATTTCTTTTAAAATTTTACCTCCTTTCGAAGAATGTCTATTTCTTTATGCATATCTCACAGATTTGTCATCTCATCAATTGATTTAAATCAAATGCTAGTCTGCTAGGCAAATCAAAGGATCAAAATGAGAACTATTCACAATGGGGAACTCTGGCCATATTACTCTTCCGTTCTTTTGCTTACAAGTTATCTTAGAATATAAATCTTAACGATTCTCTGTTTAACATGGACGAGTTCTTGGGTTTTTCGACAAGGATTACTATCATCACTTATACATATAACAAAATATGGAATAATATTTCTTAATATAAAAGTTTCACATCCTAACTAACTCTCCAACACTCATTTACAAAGTTGTTCAAGAAGAATCCCTAACCTCTTGCTCTCACTAGTGCCTTATATTATCATCTCAAACCAATTTTTTGCTATTTCGGGATCAAATCCTTCAGGAAATCTAACTGGGACGCACTTTATGAATCGCTCTAGAGCTCTATCCTCACCCCTCTCTTGGTTTCTTGGTTGGTTGACTGGTTCAGGATCTTGACGCTCAACTCAAGAACATCAGCAATGCGGTTAAGGGCCGTAGTTACTTAGTCACCCCCTTCATTTCTAGAATTTTTGTTTGGACCAATCGCCGATCCCTCATCTCTCTCGGGAGTGCAGAATTGCCGAAATCCATGCCCACGACCCCGTCCACGTACTCGCCGATCCATTAAACAAGATTCTAAATGCATAAAAGAAAAAAAATAAGTGTAGAGATTTAAAAAAAAACATGTGCAAGTTGCAAAAACACTTTTAAAATCAAAGCATAGATCTTTACATAAACTAAAAGTTATGTCACATGTCAAGAGTGTATAGAATGAATCAATAATATCAAATACAGGACATAGGCAACCAAGTGATTCAAAATACAAGGGTACGTGCAACAAAATACGAAAGACCTCAAGGCGAGGTTTACCCCTACTAAGTCCTTAGCAAAAGTCAAAAGGTCGGGAGATCACTAATCTAAATGAATCGAACTAGTCAATCCTACAACCTTTGAAGGGTCCTCCTCGGGATCCTCCTCCATCGGCTCCATTTCCACCTCAACAACAGGAGCAGCCTACCCAGGCCTACCTTTTCCCATGACCTCCTCTATGTGCTCGGTCATGGTCATACACTCTGACGGGATTTTTTTTTATCTCAATGCAAGTTTAATTCCGAATTTACACCCGTTGGACTGCAAGTATACAGGTCGCAATTGTAATGTATGGTATGTATCGTGTCGATCCCACGAGGAGCAATTGAAACAAGTACTAGACCCTTATTTTTCTCTATTATTTAAACTCACAATAAATTTGAGCAGATAATTTAGAATTAAATTCAACTACAAGAGTTCTTAACTAGAAAATTGCAATTTCACAAAAGGAATAGAATTCACTAAATATTAAGATCTAGGGATGTAGATTCCACTTATGACTCAAAAGATCTAAAATGAATTAATTCAACACTTGTTATTGCTCTTGTTTAACCAAGGATTCATTTCCAGAAATATCAAAATCACATTCTCATGATAATAATGGGTTAAAACAGATTAGTTTTTCCTAATCTCTTGGTAAATACTAAATCTGTTCTTATTCACACATGAAATGCAGATTTCATCCACTTGAATGTATTTCTATTCTCATGAATATACAACTCAAGTTCTACTTGTGTCATTCCATTATTTTTACCATTTCTTAATGAATAAAAACAACTATAAACCTGTTATTGGTGATCAAACAACAACAAGTAATCAAGCATACACAAGTAGATAAGTTAATACAAGATATAACAAGTATAAATCGCAATCACTTCATATCACTTGGCCATAAGCTTCATCTACTCCCTAGATAAAGGAAATTAGCTACTCATGAATGATGAAACACTCATAACTTCATTAATGCAAATCATCATGAATTTACAAATACAAAAAGAGTAAAGAAAGTCTTAGCCAAGATATGGTGAAGCCTTCCAAAAATCTCCTTGTCTTGAACTTAGATGATTACAAGATGAAACCTCAATTGTCCCTTTGCAAGTACCTAGCTAGAGAGAATATGTTTTTCTGTAAGAAGCTAAGCTACGAATGGCTCTCAGACCTCTCTCAATGTCTCAGCATAAAAACTACTCACAGGCTCTATTTTTCCAAGTCAAATTCTATTCTTTGATTCCCAAATCTGCACTTTGTTAGCATAGTCAAAAAACAATATTTTTGACTTGCAAATAAGCCATCTTTACTGCCCTTTTGTCTTCTGAGGCATGTGCACCGAATTCTCTTGCAGATTGTAGCTGGAAAGTAGTTTGAACATAAGAGAATTGACTGAGCAAATTGCAGAATTACGGCCAGAAAACGCGCCTACACAAAACGCGGTTACAAGTCACGTTTTGTGTACTCGCGTATTCACTTTGGCCTTACTTCATCTGCGATTTTCTCTATCATAAAGGCCGAACTGGCTTTTGTGCAAAACACCAAAGTTGTAACTCTTTGAGTTAGCTTTCCAATGCTCTAAAAATCATCCAGATCGGAGTTGTGCAGCCTGAGATATGGTCGAAATACTATCACCTGGTCAAACCTCTGTTTCCAGTTTCGACCACAGAGTGCAGCTTCTGTATTCCGACTTTTTGTCCATGAAAATGGCAGAATTGGATTTCGATGTCTTCATACGAATTGTAGGTCTCTTTCTTAGCTTTAAAATGGTATACAGATCACCTTAATCCGATAAGTGTAGCTCCAGATATGATCAAAATACTGAAGAGTGTCAAAACTGATTTGTCTTGCATTTCCTCACTTGAACGTTTTTCACTTCATTCTTCTTGTTACCACTTGAATTCATCACCAACTTTCTATTTTTCATCTCATTTGACATCCTTTGGTGATTGAATCATCATTCCTGCATAAAAATGAAGTTTTTATCATTAAAATCACTAAAAATGCAATATTATCCACTTTTACCAAAAATATATAATTTTACCAAAAACCTCTTTATTTTATTTATAAAACTAGATAATCAACTCAAAATTAACTAATAAAATACACTTAAAAATACGTAAAATAAACTCTTATCAAATACCCCCACACTTGAATCATTGCTTGTCCTCAAGCAATATAAAATTCCAACCATCAATGATCCAAAAATTTGAAAATAAACATATGTAGTATTTCAACTCCGTTTCCTTAAATCAAGGTAAATAACCCTTATGTGATCTTTTAATTAACCTCAAGTACTCATCATATCAAGCAAAGAGGAGCTAAATATACCATAATTTTTATCAATTCAACTCAATTTCTTATTTTTATCCAATTTCGCAAGCAAGCAACTCCTATAGTCAATAAAGATGCTAACTAATCTCATGATCAACTTCTTATTTTTCTTTTAAAGAGGGATTTATTTTACTTACTCATCTCTTTTTTTTTTGTATATATTTTAAGGGTTAAATATTACTTAAGTTGTGAAAAATGCCTTTTGACGCGAAGATCAACATTTTTAGATGAAGATCCCCGGTTACTCAACATTTCACATACTCAAGTTACTTTTCATACTCTTAATTTAAGTACCGTTTTACGCGAAAATCGACATTTGTAAATGAAGACTCCCGGTTACTAAGTACAAAAACCATTGGAGTAGAATAAACCCCTTTTTATATATATATATATATAATAAAATTCCCTCTAAAAATAATCATGAGAAAAGTATGACACTTATTGACCATATTAATTTCTTATCTTATAAAATCAGATAAAAAGAAGCATTTTCATCAAATATGCAAAATGTAGGCATAATTTTCTCCACTTTACTAGATATACTTTCCTATAGATGTAAAAATTATAATCACATAAAAATCATTTCCAAATTCCATGAGAAAAGAAATTTCAAAACCACATATACCTATTTTAAAAGGATAAGTGACAAAATTTTATTTATTTATTATGGTTAATAACATATATATGTGTGTAAGGTTTTGGAAAAATTTTGACAGAATCTCCCCTTAAAAGTGGACTAAACTCCCTGCCAGCAACCACAAGAAACACAATTTAAGCACAAGAATTATATCGAACACAACTAAAATCACAAGTACCACACATTTCTTCCCCCACACTTAGAATACACATTGTCCTCAATGTGTAGGGAAAGAAAAGAAAAGAAACAAAAGAAAGGAACAAGTGACTCCCCAAGTGATATGGCTGTGGTCCAGTGAAGCCTTGAAGCATGATCCATCGACCGCTCAACCATCTACAGTCAACGACCTACTAGTTACTGCCACAAGTTCCAATATTCAAAATAAGGAATGTAAGTTAACATTTTTCAAACAAAAGATAAAAATAACACACAAACAAGCAAACAAAAGAAAAGCCAGCCAAAGGGCAGCCTCAATCATCCTCTTCATTGTCATCTTCATCATTATCGACGGGAGGTGGATGTAAGCCTAGATGATGTTCAATGCGGTCCAGGCGAGTATCTAGTCGGGCTAACTGATGGTCGATGTCATCCAAGCGGCCGAAAAGCCGCTGCCAATTGGTTTGTGGCGGAGGAGGAGGTGGTGCTGCAGTAGATGGTCCAGCTTCCTCGCGACCATGTCTAGCCTTCTGTCTCCGCTCCTGAACAGGGCGTGGAATGTCCCCCGTGCCAATACCAAGCCGACGAAGAGTAGTAAGAGTCATTTCAGCTCGTGGAGGAACATTCTCCCGCCTCATGCCTTCCAAGCGAACCTCAAAACGGGGGAAGATTAAAGTCAGTAGACGAGGAAATGAAAGTTTGAAGGAAGTTGTCTTACGCCTCGCCGTAGACCTAATGTGGCTGATGATGATGTTCGGCAATGAAATTCGAGCATACGGGGAAGTTCGGTTATGGAACATGTAATCAAGGAAGTAAATATCGCTCTTGCGAACCTCCGTGTGCCTCGTCTTCTTTGGGATGACATTGTGAGCCATCATGTAAATGATAAGCCGATGACGAGGTTCGAAGACATTCGCCAAAATGGTCTCCTTCCTTGTAGAGCGAAAAGGTTGGTACTCAAGACCAAACCTGGCCATGGCCAGCGAGGGATCCCACCTCCTATTCGGGGGAACAAACTCCTTCTTCAAATCTACTGGACGGCCGTCATCCATACACCCCAAAATAGCGGCCAAATCTTGTCGTGACAAGACGATTCTTCTTCCACGTACCCAGGACTCAACCATTTCTCCACTGTGGCGTGCCTTACTCTCAATGTTGGCGTAAAACTGGCGCACCAAATCGGGGTAGTAATGGCTTGGTAAGGTGAGAATCGGAGCCCATCCAAGCTGAGCAAAAGCCTCCGAGATGTTATACATCATCTCCACCGTTTGGTTCACGTGCATCTCAAATAGGAACTCCAAGTTAGCATGCTCCTCATGCCATTCTTGATTCCTCCGATTAGTGAGCCTTGCACTGTCAAACACAGATCTTCCCGCTCCACGAGAGGTGCCCTCACCAAGTTGTCGGTTAATTGGTGGAGGAGAAGGTGAATTCTCCTCTTCAGTCACCTCCATCTCTTCATTAACCTCCCTCTCCTCACTACTAGAGGATGAAAGTACCGCTCTTCTTCCCCTTGGCATAGTACCTAAAAAATATTTCAATTATCCACATGTACTACAACTCATTATTTGGCAACAAAAGTTCAGCATTAATCCAAATAACCTCAAATACAATTGCTCAAGTTCTAATCATTCAATGATCGTACAAGACATATTTTCTGCCTAAAGTTGCCCAAAATCACCAAATTACACAAGATATGTATCAATTATAATTCAATTAGTGAAAATAGGAACAATTATGATTATAACTATTTAGAATTAACAATAATAATATGCTTTTACCTATAATCATGTTTAGGCAAAAATTAAACTAATTAACTCACCAAATCAACCAAATTACTCACTATACACAATGCACATGCTTAAACATCATCAACTGACCATCCTTAACCCTAATTAATCATCACCAATGGCTCAAAAACACCCTAACTTCATTTTCCGATTTCGTCTAAATATAGCAATTGTGAATTTTAAAGTACATGAAAACCAATAAATTGCTACATTTAAACATATAAACATGCTTAAAGAATCATAATAATCATGAATAAAATCAAAAATAGTCATGAACATCATCAAATTTTTGAAATTAAAAGATGTCAGATAGCTCAGGATAAAAAATATGAACTTCTAAAATCAAAAGATTTGATGAAGAACTTACCTCAATCACGTAGAAGGATGTTTGGTGATGCTAAAAATGCAAAAAGCCCTATGAAACAACCTCCAATTGACCTCCAATTGAAGAAATTAGAGTTTAAGAACCCTAACCTTCAATCCCTCAAAAACCAGATTTTAGGTGTTTTTCTTTGATTTTAATCGGTTAAAAAGGGTGTATGAAGCTCAAATGGTGTTGGGGTGATGATATCTAGCAAGATTATGGAGTATAAATGGAATTTTGTGAGTTGGGCAGAGGAAAGAGGAAAAACGCGGCTGGAAAAATTGGAGAAGTGAAGAAATGTTCTGGAAATCGCGTTTTTGAAGCAGAAAAGTGAACCGCAAACGCGACTAAAAACGCGCCTTCAACGCGCGTTTTTAAATCCGCGTTTTCTGTACAAATCTCGCAGAATTGAAAACGCGGTTACGTATGAAAACGCGACTTAAAGTCGCGTTTATATGTGTCGCGTTTTCCAGTTTTGCTCAGGCGAGAAAACGCGACTTCCTCCAAAACGCAACTTAAAGTCGCGTTTTAAAGGCGCGTTTTCTGTTCTGCAGGCGCAGAATTGAAAACGCGATTCTGAGAAACGCGACTTATAGTCGCGTTTTCTTGGAAAACGCGTTTTCTGCTTCGATTTTTAGCAGAATTTCAACTTTTGAAAAAATTACAAAAGGTACCCCAATGACTCAAAATGCATCATAGATCATTTGTTTGCCAATTTTAATGACTGGAACAAATGTAAAACATTAAAAACATGCGTTTTACCCCTTTATAATGAATCAAAAACACCTTTAACGCAAATCGAGGGGTTGAGTTGTTTGATCAAAGTTCGCCTTTTTTGTACTCAATTGGTCATCCTTGGGTACCTTTAAGTCTAAAAACAACAAATTAACTAAAACACTTATTTAAGTCTAAAAATCACAAAAAAATTAAAACAAATAACATAAACATTGGGTTGCCTCCCAATTAGCGCTCTTGTTTATAGTCGTTGGCTCGACTCACATATTAGGGTTCTTAAATTGAAGAGAGTTCGCCCAAAAGACATATAAGCCCCTTGGGTACGATTTCACCTGCCAAGTAGGGTTTCAATCGTTGTCCATTGACCTTAAACCTTTCATTTCTTGAATTTGCCACTTCAACCGCTCCATAGGGAAATACTTGAGTGACTTCAAATGGTCCGGACCACCTTGACTTCAATTTTCCTGGAAATAACCTCAGGCGTGAATTGAATAAAAGCACTTTTTGCCCTACCAGAAATTGTTTAGGAATAATGTGCTTGTCATGCCAATATTTGATCTTTTCTTTATAAATTTTGGCATTTTCGTATGCATGTAACCGGTGTTCCTCCAATTCACTCAGCTCAAGTAATCTCCTTCCACCTGCAAGATTAAAATCCATATTAATTGCTTTAATAGCCCAATAAGCTTTATGTTCAATCTCTACAGGTAAGTGACAAGATTTTCCATAGACTAAACGATATGGCGACATCCCTAAAGGAGTCTCAAATGCTGTTCGGTAAGCCCATAGTGTGTCATCTAGCTTTGTAGCCCAATCCTTGCGTGATTTATTCACAGTTTTCTCCAAAATGAGCTTTATCTCACGATTAGCTAGCTCCGCTTGTCCATTGGCTTGAGGATGGTACGGGAGTGATGTCTTGTGCCTACAGCCATATTTAAACAATAAGGAATCCAGTTGTTTGTTACAAAAATGTTTTCCTTCATCACTTATTATGGCCTTAGGTATACCAAATCTACTGAAAATATTCTTTTTAAGGAATCTAAGTACAATCTTAGAGTCATTAGTAGGTGAAGCGATTGCTTCTACCCATTTAGAAACATAATCCACTGCTACTAAGATGTACTTATTATTAAAAGAACTAGGAAATGGTCCCATAAAGTCTATACCCCATATATCAAATAATTCAACTTCTAAGAAGGTAGTTAGGGGCATTTCATTCTTTCGAGATATATTTCCAGTTCTTTGGCATGCATCACAACTTTTAACATATTCCCGAACATCTCGGTACATAGTTGGCCAATAAAACCCTGATTGCCATACCTTTGCCACAGTTTTTGAAGTGCTAAAATGACCACCTGTTTCAAGGTTATGACAATGATATAAAATATTATGTACCTCATTTTCGGGAATACATCTACGTACCATACCATCAGCACAATGCTTATACAGCAATGGTTCCTCCCAAAAGTAACTTTTGACATCATGTAAGAATTTCTTCTTTTGATGGTAATTAATTCCCCTTGGAATCTCTCCACTTACCAAAAAATTAGCAATATCAGCATACCATGGAGAATTGATAATTGCTAGGACAAACTCATCCGGGAAATTCTCTTGAATAGGAACTTGATCCTTGATTGGAGTATATTCTAGGCGTGATAGATGATCCGCTACTAGATTCTCCGTTCCCTTTTTGTCTTTTATCTCCACATCAAATTCCTGCAATAAAAGAATCCACCGAATTAGTCTTGGTTTTGCATCTTTTTTATGTAACAAATATTTAAGAGCTGCATGGTCCGTATATATAATAACTTTAGATCCTACTAAATAAGATCTAAATTTATCCAAAGCAAATATCACTGCCAATAGCTCTTTTTCTGTAGTTGCATAATTGAGTTGTGGCTCATTCAGCAACTTGCTAGCATAGTAAATGACGTGCAACCGTCCTTCCTTCTTTTGTCCCAAAACTGCTCCAACCGCATAATCACTTGCATCACACATCAATTCAAATGGTAGTGACCAATCGGGCGAAGTTATAATTGGGGCCGTAATCAATTCCTTCTTCAACCTTTCAAATGCAACCAAACAATTGTCATCAAATTGAAAAGGGGTATCTTTACATAATAAGTCACATAATGGCTTTACTATTTTAGAAAAATCTTTAATAAAACGTCTATAAAAGCCAGCATGTCCTAAAAAACTCCTTATCCCCTTGACATTGCTTGGGGGTGGCAATTTTTCGATAACTTCTATTTTAGCTTGATCCACCTCAATTCCCTTAGAGGAAATCTTGTGTCCTAAAACAATTCCTTTTTTTACCATAAAATGGCATTTCTCCCAATTCAGCACAAGATTTGTTTCCTCGCATCTTTGCAAAATCAATTCTAAATTATGAAAACAATGGTCAAAAGATGAACCATACACAGAAAAATCATCCATAAATATCTCCATAATTTTCTCAATATAATCAGAAAAAATAGCCATCATGCATCGTTGAAAAGTTGCAGGAGCATTGCATAAACCAAATGGCATTCTTCTAAAGGCAAAAGTGCCATAAGGACATGTAAATGTAGTCTTCTCTTGATCCTCTGGAGCTATAGCTATTTGATTATATCCTGAAAAACCATCAAGAAAACAGTAAAATTCATATCCAACTATTCGCTCCAATAATTGATCAAGAAATGGTAGGGGAAAGTGATCTTTTCTTGTTACCGTATTTAACTTACGATAATCAATACACACTCTCCACCCTACCACAAGTCTAGATGGAATTAATTCATCATTTTTACCCACGATTGTAGTCATTCCACCTTTCTTTGGTACCACATGAATTGGACTAATCCAAACACTATCGGAGATAGGAAAAACTATACCTGCGTCAAGTCATTTAAGAATTTCATTTCTTACCACCTCTTTCATGTTTGGATTGAGTCTTCTTTGTGTTTCCACCACTGGTTTGCAACCGTCCTCCAATAGAATGCGATGCATGCATATAGAAGGACTTATACCTTTAATGTCTGAAATTGTCCATCCAATTGCCTTCTTACGCCTTCTTAGAACTCTTAACAATTTTGCACACTGCTCATCATCAAGGTCAGCACTAACAATTACAGGTAAAGTTTTATTTTTTCCAAGAAATTCATACCTTAGATGAGTCGGAAGTGGCTTGAGCTCTAACTTTGGAGGTTCAATTTCTGAAGGTTGTGAAAACCCTTTTCTTTGGCCAAGACTTTCATACAAATTTCCCCTTTTATAAGGTGCTTGAAAATCCAAGTACTTGGCCAATTCTTCAATTTCTTCACAAACATCTTCTTGCTTACCTAAACTCATTAAACAATACTCAAGAGGATCTAAGTCCAAGTTGACTTGACTCATCTCTTGGGTTAGTTTATCTATTGTGCCAATAGAATAAGCATGATCGGTAAAAGAAGGGTATTTTTCCATTTCATGCAAATTAAACTCTACCTCTTCTTCATCTACTTGAAACTTCAACTTGTCATTTTTAACATCAATAATAGTACCTGCAGTAGCTAAAAATGGTCTACCAAGAATAATTGGCATAGATACATCTTCTTCCATATCTAATACCACAAAATTCACTGGAATGATAAATTTTTGAACTTTTATCAATACATTCTCCAACACTCCCAATGGATATCTAATAGACCGATCCGCTAGTTGCAAAGTAATATTAGTGCGTTTAAGCTCATGCAAACCCAATTGTCTAGCCACCGTTAAAGGTATTAATGATACACTAGCACCAAGATCACACAATGCCTTAGAAAAATCAACGTTACCTATGGTGCAAGGTATAGAAAAACTCCCCGGATCCTTCAACTTTGGTGGTAGCTTGTTTTGAATAATTGCACTACATTTCTCCGTTAATGCTATTGTTTCGCAGTCTTCCAACTTTCTTTTTCTAGTCATGATTTCCTTGAGAAATTTCGCATAAGACGGAATCTGCAAAATAGCATCAGCAAAAGGAATGTTAATGTGCAATTGTTTGAAAAGTTTAACAAATTTTTCAAAATCTTTATCAAACTTATTTTGCTTTAATCTTTGTGGAAATGGAACCGCAGGAGGTATTGGAATGGTAGCGGAAGATGATGGTTGATTTTCTCTTGATTTCTCCCGGCTATTTTCTTCCACTATCGCCTCTTGGTTCCTCTGCTTTTCTTCTTGTTTTTCATTCTCATCTTTCTCAACTTCCATCATTGGAGGATCTTCTAATTGCTTACCACTACGAAGAGTAATGGCTTTGACATGCTCCTTAGGATTTACCTCCGTTTTGCTAGGTAATTCTCCTTGATTACGATTATTCAAAGAACTAGCAATTTGACCAATTTGGACCTCTACATTCCTGTACATTGTAGTGAGTTGGTCCAATCTTCCTTCTACTCGCTCAAATCTGTCTGAAGTAACTTTTGCGAGCTTTTCCACTGCCATCTCCCAACCAGGTTTAGTTTCAGCTTGTTGTTGTCTTGATTGAAATCCCGGTGGATTGGCTGGCCTTGGTTGATTCCCTTGATCCTTCCATCCAAAGTTTGGATGATTTCTCCACCCCGGATTGTAAGTATTCGAGTAGGGGTTATTTTGAGCATTACGATTGTAATTATTGACGAATTGTACCTGCTCAGAATCAACACATTCATTAGTATCATGTTCACCTCCACATATAGAACAACATGCTGCATGTGCATTAGATGAACTTGGACTAACTCCACCTTGTCTATTTAGCAAGTTCATCACATTATTCATTTGAGCACTCAGCATATTGAGAGTGTCCATTTCTATCATACCTGCGTGACGTCTTGTATTACCTCTCTCATTGGCCCATTGGTAGTTATTTGCTGCCATTTCTTCTATCAAATTATGAGCTTCTTGGGGTGATTTACCCACTAAAGCTCCACCTGCAGCTGCATCGATTATAGTTTTAGTAGAAAAAACTAAACCATTATAGAAGGTTTGTATGATTAACCACTCCGGCAGTCCATGATGTGGACATTTTCGAAGCAAATCTCTAAACCTTTCACATGCCTCATATAATGATTCACCTTCCATTTGGCTAAAACTAGTGATATCCATTCTTAGTTTAGCAGTCTTACCTGGTGGAAAATACTTATTTAAGAATGCTCTTGATAAATCATCCCATCCGGTGAAAGTATTAGGAGCATGAGAGTGTAACCAAAGTTTGGCCTTATCTCTCAATGAAAATGGGAACAACCGTAACCTTATAGCATCATCACTAACTCCATTCATTTTAATTGTATCACATATTTCCAAGAATGTAACTAAGTGTGTATTAGGATCTTCTACTGCATTACCTCCAAATTGAGATTGTTGAACCATTTGAATAAGTGATGGTTTAATCTCAAAATTGTTAGCATTTACCGTAGGCCTTACTATACTTGTTTGAGATCCTTGTGTTCCCGGTAGAGCAAAATCTCGTAGAACTCGCCTATTTGCTTCATTTTCAGCCATTTCTTCTTCAAATGGTAGTTCTATCAAAATTTCCTCTATCGGTTGCCAAATCTCTTGTTCCTCTTGCTGTTGTGTGTGCCTCCTTTGTCTACGTAGTGTCCTCTCAATTTCTGGATCGAAAGGTGCGACTTCTCGAGACTCCCGGTGCATACACTACAAACAGAAATAAGGGATATTATGCAACTTCAATGGTAAAAAAAAAACTGATTACAATATAAGATTAAATATAATCTAAAAAATAAAACTGTCTAAATTAATAAAGATGATTAGGCTCTAATATTGCCGCTCCCCGGCAACGGCGCCAAAAACTTGACGGGATTTTTTTTTATCTCAATGCAAGTTTAATTCCGAATTTACACCCGTTGGACTGCAAGTATACAGGTCGCAATTGTAATGTATGGTATGTATCGGGTCGATCCCACGAGGAGCAATTGAAACAAGTACTAGACCCTTATTTTTCTCTATTATTTAAACTCACAATAAATTTGAGCAGATAATTTAGAATTAAATTCAACTACAAGAGTTCTTAACTAGAAAATTGCAATTTCACAAAAGGAATAGAATTCACTAAATATTAAGATCTAGGGATGTAGATTCCACTTATGACTCAAAAGATCTAAAATGAATTAATTCAACACTTGTTATTGCTCTTGTTTAACCAAGGATTCATTTCCAGAAATACCAAAATCACATTCTCATGATAATAATGGGTTAAAACAGATTAATTTTTTCTAATCTCTTGGTAAATACTAAATCTGTTCTTATTCACACATGAAATGCAGATTTCATCCACTTGAATGTATTTCTATTCTCATGAATATACAACTCAAGTTCTACTTGTGTCATTCCATTATTTTTACCATTTCTTAATGAATAAAAACAACTATAAACCTGTTATTGGTGATCAAACAACAACAAGTAATCAAGCATACACAAGTAGATAAGTTAATACAAGATATAACAAGTATAAATCGCAATCACTTCATATCACTTGGCCATAAGCTTCATCTACTCCCTAGATAAAGGAAATTAGCTACTCATGAATGATGAAACACTCATAACTTCATTAATGCAAATCATCATGAATTTACAAATACAAAAAGAGTAAAGAAAGTCTTAGCCAAGATATGGTGAAGCCTTCCAAAAATCTCCTTGTCTTGAACTTAGATGATTACAAGATGAAACCTCAATTGTCCCTTTGCAAGTACCTAGCTAGAGAGAATATGTTTTTCTGTAAGAAGCTAAGCTACGAATGGCTCTCAGACCTCTCTCAATGTCTCAGCATAAAAACTACTCACAGGCTCTATTTTTCCAAGTCAAATTCTATTCTTTGATTCCCAAATCTGCACTTTGTTAGCATAGTCAAAAAACAATATTTTTGACTTGCAAATAAGCCATCTTTACTGCCCTTTTGTCTTCTGAGGCATGTGCACCGAATTCTCTTGCAGATTGTAGCTGGAAAGTAGTTTGAACATAAGAGAATTGACTGAGCAAATTGCAGAATTACGGCCAGAAAACGAGCCTACACAAAACGCGGTTACAAGTCACGTTTTGTGTACTCGCGTATTCACTTTGGCCTTACTTCATCTGCGATTTTCTCTATCATAAAGGCCGAACTGGCTTTTGTGCAAAACACCAAAGTTGTAACTCTTTGAGTTAGCTTTCCAATGCTCTAAAAATCATCCAGATCGGAGTTGTGCAGCCTGAGATATGGTCGAAATACTATCACCTGGTCAAACCTCTGTTTCCAGTTTCGACCACAGAGTGCAGCTTCTGTATTCCGACTTTTTGTCCATGAAAATGGCAGAATTGGATTTCGATGTCTTCATACGAATTGTAGGTCTCTTTCTTAGATTTAAAATGGTATACAGATCACCTTAATCCGATAAGTGTAGCTCCAGATATGATCAAAATACTGAAGAGTGTCAAAACTGATTTGTCTTGCATTTCCTCACTTGAACGTTTTTCACTTCATTCTTCTTGTTACCACTTGAATTCATCACCAACTTTCTATTTTTCATCTCATTTGACATCCTTTGGTGATTGAATCATCATTCCTGCATAAAAATGAAGTTTTTATCATTAAAATCACTAAAAATGCAATATTATCCACTTTTACCAAAAATATATAATTTTACCAAAAACCTCTTTATTTTATTTATAAAACTAGATAATCAACTCAAAATTAACTAATAAAATGCACTTAAAAATACGTAAAATAAACTCTTATCACACTCAACCATAATGCCATCCACGCGATCTCTCACCTCCTCGACCATTCGAATGAGGCAGCCATCGGTTGCCTGAAACTGAGTCTGGGAGGCGTCAGCCCTCTGATGCTCCTCAAGTTACCTAACCTCCAACTCCTGGATCCTGGCAGTTTGGGCATCCACAATCGCCCTCAACTCTCGATTATCCTCTTGGGCTATCCTATTCGCATTAGATAATTGCCTCCATTCATCGATTACCGCTTAAAAGCTTTTGTCTAAGTCACACCATCCTCCCTTAGGATGCTTGATCCGAGAAATAAAGTTCAAGTTCCTCCTCTGACGAATCACATAATGGAAGAAAGAACTATTAGCATCCCCTTCTCGAAGCCATTTAACTACTGCCTTCTGCCTCCAAAATTTGCACTCCATAGATAGCTCCTTATCAAACACCGCTCCTGTCTCATGGAGTCGAGTTCAAGAGGCTTCATCCCAACACTAACCATACTCAACCTCCCTTTGCTTGAAAATCTCCTCAGCAACCTTAACCTTGGAGAAAACATTACCAAGGACATTGCGATTCCAAGGTTTCTATTTCCTACAAAACACTATTAACTTCCTAGAAAATTGAAATATACCAACCCCTTGAACCTCTGACCCCCAAGCTTCCACAACCATATCAAGAAACTGGGGATGCCGCTGCCAGATATTTAGAAAATGAAAAAAGAAAGTGGAATAAACAAACAAAGCACTTTTAACGAGCAAGGGCAAGTGATCTGAGCGACCCCTAGCTAGATGTGAAATCCTAGCAGTCAAGTAAGCAAGTAACCTCCATTAGTCCAGGTAAACTAGGACCCATCAAAATCCAAAGCCGACAGGCCATAACGAAACTTAGAGGAATTGAACTCCTCCATATTTTAGACATTGGCAGGGAAGCCCCCCAATTCGCTCCTCTGCCATGAAAATAACGTTAAAATCACCTACCACTATCCATGAAAGATTAATCTTGGCCCCAATGCTCTCCATTGCATCCGAGATTGGCCTTCCACCCACTCTAGTACACTTAGCATAAACAACTAACAAGAAAAAAGAGACTTCCAACCTAAAAGTAACACTCGCATGAACTAGTTGGTCTGCATACTCAGCAAAATTTAGCTGTAACTCAGAAGCCCAGAGAAGCCTACCATCAACAAACCTAGTAGAGTGGTCAAAGTTTAGTTTGTGACGAACCACTTCCAGTTGAGAAATATTAGACATCGGCTCCAAGAGAGCTAATAACCAAACGGAATTGTCGTAGCATATTTTTTGCAAGTAACATAATGAGTCAGTGCGAGATGCTCCCTTTATATTCCAACTAAGCAAGTTAATTGGGTTTAACATGAGACCTTAGAGCATAAGAAGTTTGAGGTAGAAGAGCCTGAAGCTTGTGCGACTTCTCCTTTTGGGGATGGCCTCTCTATCTCTTGAGTTTAAAATGCATATTATCCTTCTCAGCCACATTGTTCATAAGCAAATAATCTGTAGCATCTAACCCAGCTGATCACAGACAGAACTCATTCCCAGTAGCTGAGTGACATATGATCTATGTCCTACTGGAAATCTTTCAACTGCTGCAAAGAAACACTACGTTGCATCAAGTTATTTGCAAAATTCTTTCGAGGTAGAATATTTTTACGCAAGACCCTCGAAGGCGACAACGAGGACTTAGAACCAGCATGCTCCTTTGCTAAATCATCATCCATCTCTTTTGAGTCTTGCAAGATGGCGAAGGAATTCCTTCCTAACAGGCTATCCTCATCCACACTCTTCAAAGAAACTACTGCTCAAAATAATGATGCTTCTTTTAAATAGATAGGTTCTTGAAACTACTGCTCTGTAGACATAAAGTTTTTGCACATTTTTTCATCAAAAATGCATATCTTTATTTGTATTTTTATTGTTTAAATAATCTTTTTATTTTATTTTTGTGTTATTTTGTAGGAAAAAAGAGAAAATAAAATGGGATTTCAAAAAATTGAAAAAAAAGTAGACATTTTCTTTGTTTTAACCTAGTAAAAATGCCTACCAAAAAAAAGCCCAATCAAAATTCCACCCAAAAACCCAACCAAAAGTCCCCCAAAATCCAAATAAAACCCATGCAAAAACCCAGGTCAAAACCTCAACAAAAATCTATAAAAGAAGAAAGAAGCAAGGCCCATCAGCCCATTGCCCTTTTTTCAGAAAAAAAAAAATCACAGCCCATTGGACGCGCGCGTTTCTTCTGTACAATTTGCAAAACCATCAAAGTAGTACAAAAAGAGCTGCTTTTTTTTAAGCAATTTGGATTCATTTTGGCTTCTCATTTCTTTCTTATTTCCTGCCTTCCAAGCTTAATTCGTACTAGACACCTCACCCATCAAGGAGACAGTTGGAAAAATTGATCCAAGGGACCAAAAACATTGCCATAAGCCCTGGTGCATTTCAACCATTGAGATGAGGGTTTTTGGTTAATTTTGTTTCATTTAAAAAGGAGGAGATAAGTTTCTAAGAAAAAAAAAATTAGGAAAAAGCCGGCTAAGCATCAAAGAAAGAGGAAAAGAAAAAAAGGAAGAAAAAAATTTTTTCGCAAACAAAAATTTTGAGCTAGGGCTGATGAAATAGCCCTATTTGTCACCTTATTCTGACCAACTCCGACCTCCTTTTGAAGAGATTATTTTTTCTGCATTATCTCTATTATAGGGAAGCTACTTTTGTTTTGAAAACTTCCTGAAAAAACATTGTTAAACCCTTGAAATTAAAGCTCAAAGTTCCTAGTTTATCAGCACTTGAACTTTCGTGGCTGCAACTTGTTTGCTTCGTTTCCACCATTTGGAAGCTTTTTTCCTGAATTTTCTCACATTGATTTGACCTCTCAAGTGACCAAAAGTAATCATAGCTTCTTCTCTTGGTTGATTTAACATTTTACTTGGAATTTTAAGCAATTATATGAGCTTTCATGGACGTAAACTTTAGATCTCATTTTTCCGCATGAGTTATGATGTTAAAGCACTTGTTTGGTGTTTAAATTAGTTCACAAGACTGTAGGTAACATGTTTGTGTCGAGATCTGACCTTAAATGCCATTAAGAATGGATTCCGGCCATCTTGACTAGAATCTTTCCAGTTTTTGGTGGGTTAACCCGCTGGAAATTTCATTCGCCGGAAACTTCATGCCCGTCGGAAGTTTCTTACTGATTTTTTCTCCATTTATGTTCCTTTTATTTTTGTTTTGTTTTGTTATGTTTGATCCATTTGGATTTGTAAATGTTTAATAGAATGTGTTTGTGGACTAAAAATTGGGTCAAGAATTTATTTCATGGTGGGTTTGCTCATGGGGTTTCATGTTCAAGCTCAATGTTTTTTATTAGGCTTACAAGTAAAAGAAGTTGGGCAAATTTGTTCCCTTTTTAACAAAATAATCCTGTTATTGTCTTGGGCTGAAGAGTTTATGGTCCAAAATGTATATAGAAATGGACCAATATCGTTTTTCTCGTAAAATCATAAACAAATTTTACAATCTAGCCCCTGATCTTTCATGTAATTTTACTGTGGCCCTAAAATTTTGAATTTCTTTCACTTCGATCCTTAATTTAATTGCATTTTGATCTCTAAACATTGTTGTTTCTTAATTTTGACCCTTGATCTTTTTACAAAATATAATTTGATCCAAAAATTTTTCAATTTTTGCAATTGAGTCCTTGATTGTTTTGATTTCTTTTTTTATAATTGTTTATCTTTCTTTAATTGTTAATCATGCTTCATTTAAATGCGTTTAATTAGTAAATTTTAGGGCTTTTATGTTTATTCATATTTCTTTAAAAATAATAATGTGAATTTCCTATATGTTTTCATTTTCTTTTAAATTGTTAATTAAATTGGTGTCTTGATCATTTTATTGATTTGGGAGTATAAATAGGGTTAATTCTACCTCATTTAACCACTACTTCAAGTGAGATACCCTCTATTATTTTTAATCTTTTTATATGCCTCTATATATTTTTTATGTGTGATTGTATGTTTTAAGTACTTTTTCTTTTATTTACTCATTTTATACATTTTAAACTTTCATTTATTTAATTTTGATGTTTATTTGGAGACATTTAAATGCCAAGTTGTAATAGATAGGTCTTCTCTTTTTGCCCAAAAAAATGTATTTAGATAGACAAATGTAATAGATAGGTTTATTATTCCAAAGATTCCCCTCTCAAATTGTAATTTTGCTTCCCAAATGTAATAATTAGATCTTACTCCCTCCGTCCCAATAAGTTTGTCACTTTTGGGGAATTGTGTTTTTTATCAACAGTGGTCAAAGAGTGAAGGAATTGTGTTTGCTTTCCATTTCTAACCTTCACTTATCGGTGGGAAAATGTGTAAGTTTAAAACCGTTTGAATATTTGAAGCTACATGTGGGGCCAATATATTATCTTTTGTGCCTAAATCTCCATACAAGTAGGCATGCTCTAGTACGCTTCTGACTCCTGAATGTATGTTGCAAAGAGAAAGTGGGACCTATAACATTATTTGAAGATTGCTTGTGCAAGTGCATGAGGGGTAAAAATTGGAATAAGTTACAAAATTATTAGCCAAATTTGGTAAGATGACATAATTTTGGGACAAACCAAAAAGGAAAGTATGACAGTTTTAATGGGACGGAGGGAGTATTTGCTTGCATACTTGTGTGCTTATGTGCTTATGTATTTCTTCATTTTTTTAGAATTCTTATATCAAGATATTATACTTATGTGTTATGTGTTCTATGTGCCTTACATGTTTATTTGTTTTAAGTACATGTTATATATTTTACTTCTTCATAATGAGTGCATAACATCACCATACTAGTTTAAAGCTAGTTGTGAGGACTAGAATTTTCACATTTATTCATTTTGGAGAAAATGTCTCATATTTTGCCTCAAGACAAAGGTTTTATGTATTTCTGTTCAAATTTAGTTGTTTTTGTTTGCAAAGTTTTATAATCCGACTATTTTTTTTCATATACTTGCCTTCAATTCTTGATTATTACAATGATTGAATCATGATTTTCTCCTATTGTATTATCTCACTTGGTGTATGTTTAATTTAGTACACACTAGGTTTCATAGTGCATAATACTAGAGTGACCGATTAGTGAACTGTGTATCATAAATTTGGAGGATTAGAGGGAGTTTTGTGTAAAAAGGAATATTGTGCTACAAGATGTTAAGCGATAATTAGAGATGGGTTGAATATTTTGGTGAATGGAAGACAACTAGATAAGGATTACATCTTGATTTGCCATTTATCAATAAGCCACCAAGTTTGACTAAGACTAAAGCTTGATCTTTATCCTTATTAAGCTTCCATTTGACCACAAAATAATCTCCTTCACTAAGCTTCTTGGGCTGGATGAAATTTGAGAGGAAAAAGAGAGCAAACTATTCCATTTTCATCCTTGATCTCTTGCTTGAATCATGAAGAATCTAAAGAAAAATCTTAATCTACTCCGATCAATCTTGAGGTAAGTTTGGAGGGAAATTCTTGGTGAGGTTTTGAAACAAAAAATCTTGTATCCCTCTTGATTTGCTTGTCATCTTGGAAATTTGAGGTAAATGTTCTAGGAAACATCTCTGTTACTTGTTTCTTGAGATTCATCCAATATATGTCATGATTGAAGTTAAAAGAAGCATGCTTATGAAAGATTTTATGGTTTTGTTAGGTTTTGGTGAATTTTTCAGTTTTGATTTCCAGAAATTTATGGTGATTTTGGCAAGGATTTTGCTTAAGACTTTGTTAAACCTTAATCTTCACGTGTCAGTTGAATTTGAGCCAAGGGAGTGAGATTTTGTTAAGAAAAGTTTCATTTTCTTAAATTGTTAGAAATCTAGAAATTTTTACAGGAAGGTCTGTGCAGTTCTGGGAAATTGGCTATAATTTCGTATAAAAAAGTTAGGATTGAGTTTTGTTTGTTGCGTTTGAAACTATACTCATAGAGCTTCTAACGATATAAAATTTAGGGTTCGGTTCACTTTCTATAAAGACTGGTGAATCTACAAACCTTCTTGAAAATCATGACTATTCTGTTTCTGCACTTGTGATAGCAATGATTTTTAAACTGAAATTTGACTCATCTATGAGCTGAATTTCATGAAAATTTGTTTTAAAATCTGTTAGTGATTTAAGTCTATTTTCTAAAGGTCTAAGTTTTGTGATTTTTTGACTTACGAAACTCAAGTTATACCTTTTCAAAAAATGTCACCAAAGTTGGGAATTTTATCAAATAGATTGAGTGGGACTTGGAAAACTTTGGAAAATTTTCTGGATTTTAAACCTAACTTTCTTTGGTTAAATCCTACATATTTTGATTTAAAATACTTAGTGATGTGTTAACCTTAGCATGCATGAAATATTTCACTTGATTTGAGCAAGGAAACTTGGTGATTTTGAAAAGAAAAAAGTTCATCTTCCTTGTCTATTTTTTAAGTTTCTTTGAGTGGGTGAAAGATGACTTGATATTTGAGTTGTTGTTGCTTTTCTTAGCATATGAAGCACATTATATATCTTGTTCATTGTTAGATATGTTAGCTATTGTGTATTTACCCACATGCCACTGAAAAAAAATATTGAACTAGCATGTACGTGACTTTTCCCTTGTTATAAATAAGAAAAACCTTATATACATAAACTTTGAGGCTGACTTTAATGATTTAAATCTTGAATTTAGAGTAACTATTAAGGCCCTATTGCTTTTTAAATGTTTTCCTATACATGTGATGGACTATGTGTTGAGCTCTTGATTTGAAAGAGTGAAACATAAGTAGAACTTTTGAGAAAGGTCGACGAGTTTAACTTTCTTGTGATATATTTGATGGCTGGAATCGACGTACACATGTGTAATTATATTTGGTCTTAGGACTCGAGAATAGGCGAGAAGATGAACCTGGACGGAAGTGTAAAATTCTTGCTTGATTGGTGAGTGTCTCCAATTGCTTGGTCGAACTTGCTGTTTGAATACAATGCTCTCTTATTGTGATTGGATAGTACATGACTTGTTTGTTTGGATAAGGATGTACTTTATCACACTTGCCCTAACTTGACTAAGTACTGTACACTGTTTACAAGTGGATTGGTATATATGTTCATGACTTGATAACTGCCTGTAATCCCAAACCCCTATTGGTTGGCTGGTCGAATTGAACCGGCAAGGGTTTGGTCAAGGAAATTGGCAAACCATAGGTATTGTTTACTGGTTAATCCACTGTTTATTGTGTAATCCACTGGATATGGTCCACTGGATTCTGTATACTCGAATACCACTGTTATCATTGGAGTTCGGGCCCGATAGGGGGTGTGATTGGTGGACGGAGATTGGACTTAAGTGGTGCTCCATTGGACTTGTTATCATACGTCTAGGATTGATGGAGTGTCAATCGATTCTTAACAAGCTGTTGCCGAATTGGCTCGCAAGAGCAAACTATATCCTTATGTATTATAGCATTGAATGCCTAATTAACTTGTTACTTGAAGTGTTAATGCTTACTTTCATGAACTTTTACTCCCTCTTACTTTGAGATTTCAAGTTATATATAATTGTCAACTTGCTACTTGGTTTGCATGGTGTTTTGGAATCTCATTAGGCAATAGCTCACTCCATTAGTTTGTTTTCCTTACAGGAGTTGAGATCCGGAGCAGATAAGTTTGAACTAGCATGTAATGATCCTCTTGTACATGTATTTTTGACAGACAGATTGTATATTGATATTTGGTGGTGCATCTTATGTTTTACTTTTGGGCTATAATTAAATTTGAATTTTGATTGAATTATAGAACTCAATGTTATTTTGGAGGCTTGAATGGTTATTTTGAGAGTTTATTGTAGTAAATGTAGTAAGTTCTGGTGAGAATTGAGCAGGCAGTCCGCCAAACTTTTGGGTAAACCCTAGGTGGAGGTGGGGTCATCACAGGTGGTATAAGAGTTCTTAATGATCTCATGCCGAGAAAGGGTTCTCGGACAGTGGGGATTGACCTGTTAAGCATGGAATGAATATCTGTTATTGAGGAAAACTAAATATGTATGTTGAGTAGGAGTCTCAAATGTAGTTAATTTCCTCTTAGGATTTGCCAGCTCGAGTACCAAAGAGTCTATAGCCTTGTGATGAGAGTCGATATCATGATTGAATTGGAGGTAAGTGTGGATGACAAAGGTCAAAGCGCAAGGAATGCTAATAGTTTGAACCTGGGAATGTATTGAAGATATTAGTGAGGTTTAGAATCCTTATAATTCTTCAAGTTTTGATTCCTTGTTCAGTGTACATAACTAGTTATATTTCTTCGAGTTTTGATTAAGTGTAGTGTTTGAGTGATTCCTTGGGTTTAATGTCTAATAGGGTAACTTTCTTAGTTATTAAGTGATGATAGAATCTGATATACAAGATACAAGAGTTCATTTTGTTACCTTGGATTGGCTTTACTAATGATGTATTTCAATTTGTACATGCATTTGAAGAGCTTTGTACCTTGACTAATGTGAGAGGCCGATGATATACGATTTACATGAGAAAGGGCGATCATTGACACCAGTATAAATTAGGTGTTGCTCACTAGATTTTTGGTTAGTAGTATAAGGAGGGGAAATGTATCTATTGTAAGAGCATGATTTGCTAACAGATGATGACTCGAGTGACGTACTCTTATGAGTTGGGTTGTACACTATAGATAAGGTACACTATAGTACATGAGACGATTGGATGTGAACAATATTGATTTGGTGCTCACCCTCGGCTTGATCTGACTTGTGTCTTAGTGAAGACTAGTTTCATGGATGAATTGGTGTCCTTGCATTGAAAAGAAAAGAACTTAGAGAATATATTATTAGTATTGTAATTTGTAATTTGATGGTCATTTGGATGATTGAGTGAATTGGTGATATGATGAATTTGGAAGGTATATAGGAAGAAATAGAGTTTCTTCGGAGGGAGATAGAGCTCCAAAAGAAATTGGTTGAAACAAGAATACGTGGAGATAACGGAGCAAGTATGTGGAAATGAAAAGGGAAGATGAAGAGATATTAACGGGGTTGTAATAGCAGTTTGAAATGGCACGCTCAAACAAGACACTCTTGGCAAGCAAGTTTAATGTGGTGAAGGGAGTTTTGCGATACCAAAGGAAAACACAAAGAAATGGGTGGAGACGAATTGGCGATTAAGAAGGGAGAAAAGAAAGAAGAGATTTGTAACTGCTATGAGTGAATGTTGTAACTAAGATTGAAAGTGTTAGCGGATAACTGGTGTATGTTATAGAAGTGGCAAGATTGAATGCCAAGTGAGGAACTACCCAAACAGATTGATTAGGCTATGGTGACTCTACTATATTAGCCGAAGTGAACAACTAGTTACGTTCTTAAAGGTGTATCGTAAATGCTTTACATAGTAGGATGTATCTACTTGATAAACACGGGACTTGGTACTTGATGTTTTCTCAGTGATAGTCAATATTTGCCTTTGATTGAAGTTACATCCTTATATCTAATTATGTATGTTGTGCATTACTATTCTTGAGTTTAAATGAGGATCCTTAATTTGTAGTTCATAATGATAGAATTTCGATTAAACAGAGTAGTACATGTATAGTGATTTAATTGTAGAAATGAAACAAGATTTACATAGTGGACTAGTTGTCAGCGCATAGTGTATGATTCCAAATATTTTGCATCGCATAGTTGCCAGTGCATAGCTACAATTCTTTTTTTTTTCTCATTGAGTTCCAAATTTATATCTTCGTGAATATTTTAAACCTTCTTTGACCCTTCTTAGCATATCAATTTAGTCATTTTGTTTGTAAGACTATCCCCTAGGTAAACTTTTGTGAAGCTTCTGGGGTGAGAAGAACTACTTAGGAATAGGAAAAAAGTTTTGTTTTACAAGCAAAAGTTAGAATTTCAAGAATGAAATTTTCTTAAGGGGGAGAGAGAGTGTGAGGACTTGAATTTTCATATTTATTCATTTTGGACAAAATGTCTCATATTTTGCCTCAAGACAAAGGTTTTGTGTATCTTTATTCAAATTTAGTTGTTTTTGTTTGCAAAGTTGTTTTATAATCCGACAATTTTTTTATATTTTCCTTTATTGTCATTTACTTGCCTTAAATTCTTGATTGTTTCAATGGTTGAATCATGATTTTCTCCTGTTGTATTATCTCACTTGGTGCATGTTTAACTTAGTACACATTAGGTTTCATAGTGCATAATACTAGTGTAACCGATTAGTGAAGTGTGTATCATAAATTTGGAGGATTAGAAGAAGTTTTGTATAAAAAGGAATATTGTGCTACAAGGTGTTAAAAGATAATTAGAGATGGGATGAATATTTTGGTGAATGGAAGACAACTAGATAAGGATTATATCTTGGTTTGCCATTTGTCAATAAGTCACCAAGTTTGACCAAAACTAAAGCTTGCTCTTTATCCTTAATAAACTTCCATTTGACCACAAAATAATCTCCATCACAAGCTTCTTGGGCTGGATGAAATTTGAGAGGAAAAGGAGAGCAACATACTCCATTTTCAGCCTTGATCTCATGCTTGAATCATGAAGAATCCAAAGAAATCTTAATCTACTCCAATCAATCTTGAGGTAAGTTTGGAGGGAAACACTTGGTGAAATTTTGGAGAAGAAAATTTTGTATCTCTCTTGATTTGCTTGTCATCTTGGGATTTTGAGGTAAATGTTCTAGGAAACATCTCTTTTTACTTGTTTCTTGAGATTCATCCAATATATGTCATGATTGAAATTAAAAGAAAGCATGTTTATGGAAGATTTATGATTTTGTTAGGTTTTGGTGAACTTTTCAGTTTTGATTTCCAGAAATTTATGGTGATTTTGGAAGGTTTTTGCTTAAGATACCTTGTTAAACCTTAATCTTGACATGCCTGTTGAATTTGAGCCAAGGGAGTGAGATTTTTTTTAAGAAAAGTTTCATTTTATTAAATTGTTAGAAATTTGGAAATTTTCTCAAGAAGCTCTATGCAGTTTTGGGAAATTGGCTATAATTTCGTATAGAAAAGTTAGAATTGAGTTCCGTTTATTGTGTTTAAAACTATACTCATAGATCTTCTAACGGTATAAAATTTAGGGTTTGGTTCGCTTTCTATAAAGACTAGCAAATCTACAAAGTTTCTTCAAAATCATGACTGTTCTGTTTCTGCACTTGTGATAGCAGTGAATTTTAAACTAAAATTTAACTAATCTATGAGCTGAATTTCATGAAAATTTCTTCTAAAGTATGTTAGTGATTTAAGTCTATTTTTTAATAATATAAGTTTTGTAATTTTTTTACTTACGAAACTCAAGTTATACCTTTTCAAAAAATATCACCAAAGTTGGGATTTTATCAAATAGATTGAGTGGGACTTGGAAAACTTTGGAAAATTTTCTGGGTTTTAAACCTAACTTTCTTTGGTTAAATCCTATATATTTTGATTTGAAATACTTAGTGGTGTGTTAACCTTAGCATGCATGAAATATTTCACTTGATTTGAGCAAGGAAACTTGGTGATTTTGAAAAGGAAAAAGTTCATCTTCCTTGTCTGTTTTTTAAGTTTCTTTGAGCAAGTGAAAGATGACTTGATACTTGAGTTGTTGTTGCTTTTCTTAGCATATGAAGCATGTTATATGTCTTATTCATTGTTAGATATGTTAGCTATTATGTATTTACCCACGTACCACTGAAAAAAAACATTGAATTAACATGTACATGGCTTTTCCTTTGTTATAAACAAGAAAAACCTTGTATCCGTGAGCTTTGGGGCTGACTTTGATTATTTAAACCTTGAATTTAGATGAACTATTAAGGCCCTATTGCTTTTCAAATGTTTTCCTATACATGTGATGGACTACATGTTGAGCTCTTGATTTGAAAGAGTGAAACATAAATAGAACTTTTGAGAAAAGTGGAGAGCTTAACTTTCTTGTGATATATTTGATGCCTGGAATCGACGTACATGTGTGTAATTATATTTGGTTTCAGGACTCGAGAATAGGCAAAAAGATGAGCCTGGGCGGAAGTGTAAAATTCATGTTTGATTGGTGAGTGTCACCAATTGCATGGTCGAACTTACTATTTGAATACAATGCTCTCTTATTGTAATTAGATAGTACTTGACTTGTTTGTTTCGACAAGTGTGTACTTTATTACACTTGCCAAATTTGACTAACTACTGTACACTATTTATAAGTGGATTGGTGTATATGTGCATGACTTGATAACTGTTTCGGATCCCAAACCTCTATTGATTATCTGGTCGAATCGAGCTGGTAAGGACTTGGTGGAGGAGATTGGCGAGCCATAGGTACTGTTTACTAGTTACTCCACTATTTATTGTATAATTCACTGGATGCAGTCCACTAGATTTGGTATATTCGATTATTACCACCATTGTTATCATTGGAGTTTAGGTCCAGTACAAGGTTTGATCAGTGGGTGAAGATTGAAGTTAAATGGTGCTCTACTGAACTTGTTACCGTACTTCTAGAGTTGACAGAGTGTCAACTAATCCTTGACAAGATGTTGCCGAATTGGCTTGCAAGAGCGAACTGTATCCTTATACATTAAAGCGTTGAATACCTAATTAACTTGTTACTTGAAGTGTTAATGCTTAATTTCTTGAACTTTTACTCCCTTTTACTTTGAGATTTCAAGTTATATATAATTGCCAACTTGCTACTTGATTTGTAAGGTGTTTTGGAACCTCATTAGATAATAGTTCACCCCATTAGTTTGTTTTCCTTACAAGAGTTGGGATCTGAAACAGATAAGCTTGAACTAGCGTGTAATGATCCTCTTGCATATGTTTTTTTGGCAAACAAATTGTATAATTATATTTGGCGGTGTATCTTACATTTTACTTTTGGGTTGTAATTAAATTCGAATTTTGATTGAATTGTAGAATTCAAATGTTATTTTGGAGAATTGAATGGTTATTTTGAGAGTTTATTGTAGTGAATGTAATGAGTCCTACCGAGAGATGGGCAGACAGTCTGCCAAATTCTTAGGTATGCCCTAAGGGGAGGTAAGGTCGTCAAATTAGTTGTGGTTTCATTCCCTGATTTCTCACTAGTCCTGTGAGGACCCGAATTTTTATTTTACTTTCTTTTATTTTATGTTACTGGTTTATTTAATTATTTAATTATCCGTTTACTCTGAATAATTTATTTCATCCATTTGCATGGAACAATGTCTTATTTATATTTTTAAAACATTTCGTTAGCGAATTTAATTTTTCTGCGGCTTGTTTAGCGAGAAATAGCGAATGCACATTTTTTGAGACAAAATCGATCCGAGAAGTACATTAATCTTGGGGAATTAAGGATGATTAATAGTAGACTAAGAAAAGTTAACTAAGGGATTAGAGGTGAGTGAGTTAAATTAAACTCAATTAGGAGCACTAATTGCTCACTAATCGATCGTTGACTTTTGGGGCCAAGAACACCTTTATGTCATTCTTCTTATCACTCAATCAAATCACCAACTACCACCCAAAACCCTTCTCTTCTCCTCGCCTTGGCCGACTCCCCTCCTCCATTTCTACACAAAAATTTCAGCTAGTTTGTCTATCATTTTGCTCCAAGAAAACCCTCCAAATTTGCTTCTTTCTTTGGTTCTTCATACAAGCTTGGAAGATGATTTGAACAAGGTAGAAACTTTGGTGATTCAAGAGCTTATACTAGTGGTTGTTCTTCAATCTTAGAAGCAAAGGTAAACCTCTAAGTTCTCATTTTTTTCCTCTCAACTATTAGTAGTAGTTAGTTATAGTTAGTTAGTTGTTGGGTTGTTGATGGATTCACAAGAACCTTGACAATAGGGAGAGGACTTCAGGTCACTTTATAGGTAGAGGCCTTAAGGATTTTGTATGTTTACTTGCTTGTTTGTTGCTTATTTTGAGAAGATATGATTTAGTTTTAGTTGGAAAGTTGGAAAAGAAAGCTAGAAGATGAAGAATGCTTTCTGTCCGAAATTTGGTTTGATGAAACCCTCATGTTAATTTTGAATTTTGATGTTATTTCGGTGCTATAATGTTTGTTATATGATGGTGTTTATGTGTGTTAAATATCTCCCAAAATCTTTACAATTGGTTGAGTTAAAGTAGGGTTTAAATGAGGAAGAAATTTGGAAAATTTTCTTACTAGGAGTACCGACCAGTGTTCACATTTTGGGTCATAACTTTTTGTCTGGAAGTTGAAATCAAGTGCCGTTTTGGCATCTAAAACTACACTCCGAGAGATTTCCTTCGGTATAAAATGTACCTCCTAATTTGTTTCCTATGAGCCGTAGTGAACCGGCAAAGATAACTGAATTTCCTCACTGTTCTCATCCGAGAAACAATCCTAGCTGCAGTTTGTAGCTCAATGTTTACCTATCTCGTATTATGAATTTTAAGATAGTTCCTTCTAGTGATTTGTAGAATTTTGAATCAAGTTTTCAACGCCGTAAACTATGCTAAATTTTGAGTTGTGTAGCTTCAGTTATGATCAGACTTTGAAACTCTGTCAAATACTTCATAACTGGAAATTTCGTAAACAGGTTCCAAAAATCAGTTTTCCTAAAACTGTTGTATCTTGGTGTAGAAAGGTCCGAATTGAGTTCCATTGGTTGCATTTAAAACTAGATTTAGATTTCTATTAGTGGTATAATTTCAAGGGCTGATTCCATTTCTATGAATTTTGCCAAATTTTCAAACTTTGCTAAAATTGCAAGCCTGTTTTGCTTTGTCCTATCTGGAATAGTGACTTTGAGCTAAATTTTGAATGATCTCAAATTGGAGTCTAAGAAAAGTGTCTTCTAGAGAGTTTTAGTGCATTGAATCTAGTTTTCAACGGTATAAAGTTTCTAATTTTTGGACTTACGGAACCCGAGATACAATTTTTTCAAATAGTGTCACACCAAACTAAAAATTTTCTGGTTTCAACCAAAATACTCTTTTAAGCACTTTCAACCTCACTTTGATATTGTAGTCAGCTTTAAGTTTAATTTTATGGTTGGACACAAGGTCACTTTAGAACTTTAAACCTTCGTTTTGAATCTTGGTTTCAAAGGATTAAACCTCTCTTAATGCGTTTTCTTGGTTGTTCAACTTTCTTGGTTGATGGCACCTCTTTTCATACTTGAAAAATGAAGTTCAACCCTTAGTTTTATACCCTCAATTTCCATGAGTTTGAACTTTAAAAATGGAGCGTTTTGACTAGAGTAATTCTTGGAGAATTTCACTAATTTTATACTCAAAACTTGAAACCTTAGCTTTGACATTTACTATGAAAATGATTGAAATTTTGGATGAGTTTTGACTCCATTAATTTGAAAATTGTGAATTCTCTTTCTATTCAAAAGTTTGGACATGAGATTTGAAGTTTTGGGAAATGAAAACTATCTATCTTTTTCTCAATTTTCATGCCGAAAGTAAATATGATACTTTCTTTTGGAATTGAGATTATTTACCACGACTTCAAATAAAAAACAACCTTTGAGTTTTCTTTGAACATTATTTCAATGATTTAGCAAGAAAAATATTTTTCTTTATAACCTTGGTCGAGTACCTAGATAATCATGATTGTGTATGTCTCATGTGGTCATGAGAACGCCGAAGAACTCGTCTGATTTCTCACTTTGCTCTTGTTTGCCTTGACTTTTGGTGAGTGTCAAGTACATGACTTGTTGCATAATATTTGAACTATTTCTTGTTGAATATGTGAATTGGACTTGTCGAGACAAATGTGTACTTTATCGCACTCGTTCTCACTTGCTTGACTTGATAATTGACTTGCTCGTACTCGATAGTCATACTCGTACTTGTGCGTGACTTGGTATTGATTTTAGAGAAATTTCATCGACTTATACTTGTACTTGTAGGGACCCAAATCCCATTGGCTAACCTTGTAAGTCGAGTCTGCATGGGCTTGGTCGAGAAGTTTGGTGAACCGTGAGAAATCATAAAGTTTAATCATTTGAAATCTTACTTGGCATATTCGAGTAGAATTGTCACTTCGTGCGTGTTTGGCTCCGAATCCGAGAGGATGAAATGGTGGATGGAGGAAGTAAGTGGGTTCTATAAACTTGTGTATTTACTCGGTTGATGGAGTGTCACCACTTAGAAGTGTTGGATCAAGCTTTGGCAAAGCAATGAGAATTTAGCTCCTGAGAGCTCCCGTATCCTTTATTGAATGTGTTTTGCTTTCTTTTGTGAGTTACCTGAATATTATGATTGCATTCTTGTATAAGCTTCATTGCTAGTTGTACTTATTTGTTTGCCTACTTTTCTTGGCTTCACTGAGCATTAGTTCACCCCCTTAAGTTTGTTTTTCTTAGCAGGAACTTGAAGTGGAAAGATTTTGGAGAAGCTGGCTTTGATTTTCTTGTGGTCCAATTGTGGATGTAAATGACTTAGTCAACTTTTGGTGGTTGTATTTTTGAAAAAATTTAATGTAACTTTTGGAAATATTATGATGTAGAATTGGATGACTATTGAAGGAAGCGACCGTTCTTTATATTAGTTTTCTTACTAGTTGTTTAGTTCTAAATTATAAATCTTGACTTGTACCGAGTCCTAACGAGAGATAGGCAGGCGGCCCGCTGATACCCTAGGGTTCGCCCTAGGAAGAAGTGGAGGCGTCACAATTGGTATCGGACTTTTAGGTTTCAGATCTTATAGTGTATCCTAAACTTGAAATTTAGGATGCCGGACTGTGAGATTAACTTGAATATTACATGAATTGGAGAATCTACTGTGTTCTAGTGGTTAAAGAGAATTAGTACTTGAGAGTTTCTTATATGGTATTGGTGGAAACAAAACTGAGGAGTTATGTGGTGTTATACCAAAAGAAAATATTATGTGAGAGATTAGTAGTGAAAGATTGAATGGGATTCAAATTATCTTTATACTTGTAGGAATGAAAGGAATCGGTGCAAATAGTGGTATTAGCTATCAGAGATAAGAAATCGAGATTTGCTAATTAATTCCAAATTGGATGGTTTTGAACCAAAACAAAAGAGTTTTCAAAGGAATAAAATGCATTTTTCACTTATTTACCTACTGAAAAAAATTTCTGCTTTAAAAAACATTTACTCTTATGAGCGTCATTCTGAAAATTTTATGTCCTTCTCTTAAACTTCAAATATTTTGATTTCATTATAAAGCTATATTTTCTCTTTGTGGAGAGAAATGAACCCAAGAGCCTTATTATATTCGATGCAAGGTTTGAATTTATCAGAGTAAGTGATTAGAGGATAATCAAGGACTGAGGGCAACTGTGGATGCCCAGACTGTTAGAATTTATAAACTAGAGACGGATGTACTTGAGGAGCGGAAAAAGGCTGAAACTCTTCATGAGCAGGTTCAGGAGGCTAAGAGCCGACTTGCTAGGATAGTATACGAAATTAGAGATCGGACTGAGGGGATGATGGCTGAGTGTGTTACTTTGGTCGAACAAGTGATGGATGACAAGATACTTGACGAGAAAAATGAGAAAGAAACTCCTAGCACTGAAAATGATCCTACTGAAGTAGTAGAGACTTCCGACTCCGCCAATCACTAAGCTAGTGATTTAATCTACCATAGCAGTTTTTGTCTACGATAGTCGGGGTGGTGCTTATTCAAAAGCCATTGTATTTTGGTTAACTGTGCTACCTATCTTTTGAAGCACTTAAATATTACTTATGATGTGCTTGACTTTGTTGTTCTATGACTTTCTAATCTATGTTATGGGTGGTGCATATTTATAATTGTTTTGGTCTCTCCCCTATTTATTTTTCGTTTTGCATGATTAAAATGTCACTTTTTTTTTGACAAATGATAAACTCATATATATATATATATATATATATATATATATATATATCAACACTTAAAAATACAAGAGTTAATTACAAAAAGGGGTAACTACCCCCATATCTTTTCTAACTAGACTTGAAAGCCAAATTGGGAAAGAACCTTCCCATTCAAAGCTTCTAGTTGCCTTTGCTGCAAATTGTGCCAATTCATGACTACATTGATTCACCGTTCTAGGTACAAAAGTGAAAGTGCAGCTTTCAAAATTTCTCTTCTGAACGTCAATGTCTTCCAGGATTGTTTAAAGACTACAGTCCTGGACATTGTCCGTGTTGATGAGGCTCACTACATGCTTGCAGTCAGATTGGACTTCTATAGTTGTCCATCCTGCAAACTGAGCCATTTCGAGTGCCCCTCTGATTGCTAGAGCTTCTTCAGTGGCTGCAATTCCTTTCCTCCTCGCAGTAATTCCTTTCGCTCTCACTAATTCTCCGCGCTAGTTTCTTGCAATAATCCCAAGACCTGATCTGACCATTTTAGCCGAGATGGCAGCGTCACTTTTAAACTCCGCTTATGCATATTTATCTTACGTCTATGCCTTTAGAAAATTACTAAGATTATGGACGGCCAAAGAAATAGAAGGGGCCGAGGGCATAGGGTTAGACAACCCCAAGCTCATGGAGACGATCAAGAATCGGCAATTGGACCGAACCAAGGGCAAATAAACGACAAAGATAACCAAGTAGCTACTGCTATTAACCGTATGACAGATACCTTAGAACGATTAGCAGAGTGTCGAGATCTAAGATCTGTTAACCAACCTGGAGCTCAGGAGAGAGGAGAAGATAGAGTCTCAGAGAGATTTTTAAAGTTTACCCTGTCCAAATTTCTTGGAGGGCCTGACCCAAAAATAGCGGAGAATTGGTTGGAGAGAATGACTAATATCTTACCGCCTTAGATTATACTGAGGAGAGATGAGTGAACTTCGCTGCCTTCCAATTTGAGAGCACAACACATACTTGGTGAAACGTGATTAGGGGGAAATGGGAAAGAGCACTGACTCCCTAACCTGAGAAAATTTTGTGAGTGAGTTTAATGAGAAGTATCTTCCGCCCATGATTCAAGAAAGAGGGAGAATGATTTCATAAAGTTGAGACAGGGGACTTCTAGTATGGCTGACTATGAGGAGCGGTTCACTAAATTTTCTAGATTTGCTCCGGAGTTAGTGGCCATTGAGAGGAGAAAGATAAAGCGATTCGTACAAGGGTTAAATGTGGAGATTCAGGAGGGGTTAGCGGCAGCCTAAATTTCTACTTTTACTGAGGATTTAGAAAAAGCACAGCGAGTTAATAGTACAAAGTTACAAGTTAGGGATTTTCATGCAAAGAAAAAAAGCGCTCCTAGTAACCCTCTTGGAAAAGTGGATAAGAATGCTCCACCTTCTAAAAAGGAAAGAGAAGCAGGAGGAGTAGAAATATCTAGTACACCAAGAGGGACTCTATCAAGAGGAGGCCACAGTGGACGAGGTCAATCGAGAAGGACACCTCCAAGCCGTCAGACTGTAGCTCCTCAAGTTGTTTGTAGTTATTGTGGTAAGCCCAACTATACGGAAAATGAGTGCTGGAAGAAATCGGAAAAGTGTTTGTATTGTGACAGATCTGAGCATCAGATCTTGAAATGTCCAAGTATACCAAAGGATGGAGGTAGTGCTCAATGGCCAGACAAGTCGGCATCTAAACAATCTAATATTGGAGTAAGTCGACCTAAGGTACCAACTAGGGTTTATGCATTAGACAATCAACAGGTTCCCGATTTCATTGAGGTCGTTGAAGGTACGACTCCTATCTTCCACCACTTAACTAAGGTTTTAATTGACTCTGGTGCGACACATTCTTTTGTAAACCCTAAATTCATGAGTGAGGTAGACGCGAGACCGATTAAGTTATTCTATGATTTAGAAGTTAAAACGCCTACTAAAGATCAAAGTTTAATTGTCAACTTGGTGTATAAGAATTGTGAGATATGGGTGGGAGAGCGAAAATTGTTGACCGATTTGATAGGCCTAACTGTTAAGGGGTAGACTAGTCTCGTCTGCTCTTATTTCAGGAATTTGAGTTAGGAAGTTGTTAAGTAAGAGAGTTCAAGGATATTTAGCCTTTCTTATAAATACTCCCAAGGATAAGGTGAGGTTGGAAGATGCGCTAATGGTAAAGAAATATCCAGAGTTATTTATGAATCAAGATATGAATTTCGAGAATGATATTCTTTTAAGCGGGAAAGGATGTGAGGACCCGAATTTTTATTTTACTAACTTTTATTTTATATTATTGGATTATTTAATTATTTTTTTATCTGTTTACTCTGAATAATTTATTTCATCCATTTTAAATCCATTTGCATGGAACAATGTCCCATTTATATTTTTAAAATGTTTCGTTAGCGAATTTAATTTTTCTGCGGCTTGTTTAGCGAGAAATAGCGAATGCACGTTTTTCGAGGCAAATTTCATCTGAGAAGTACATTAATCTGGGGAAATTAAGGATGATTAATAGTAAACAAAGAAAAGTTAACTGAGAGATTCGAAGTGAGTGAGTTAATTAAGCTCAATTAAGAGCACTAATTACTCACTAATCGATCATTGACTTTTGGGGCCAAGAACACCTTCATGTCATTCTTCTTGTCACTCAAACAAATCACCAACTACCACCCAAAACCCTTATCTTCTTCTCCTCACCTTGGCCGACTCCTCTCCCCCATTTCTCCACAAAAATTTCAACTAGTTTGTCTACCATTTTGCTCCAAGAAAACCCTTCAAATTTGCTTCTTTCTTTGGTTCTTCATACAAGTTTGGAAGGTGACTTGAATAAGATAGAAACTTTGGTGATTCAAGAGCTTATACTAGTGGTTGTTCTTCAATCTTGCAAGCAAAGGTAAACCTCTAAGTTCTCATTTTTTTTTCCTCTCAACTATTAGTAGTAGTTAGTTATAGTTAGTTAGTTGTTGGGTTGTTGATGGGTTCACAAGAATCTTGACATTAGGTAGAGGACTTGAGATGACTATATAGGTAGAGACCATGAGGATTTTGTTTATTTACTTGCTTGTTTGTTGCTTATTTTGAGAAGATATGATTTAGTTTTAGTTGGAAAGTTGGAAAAGAAAGCTAGAAGATGAAGAATGCTTGCTGTCCGAAATTTGGCTTGATGAAACCCTCATGTTAATTTCGAATTTTGATGTTATTTTGGAGCTATAATGTTTGTTATATGATGATGTTTATGTGTGTTAAATATCTCCCAAAAAGCTTTACAATTGGTTGAGTTAAAGTAGGGTTTAAATGAGGAAGAAATCTGGAAAATTTTCTGACCAGGAGCACAGATCAGTGCTCACGTTTTGGGTCATAACTTTTTGTCTAGGAGTTGAAATCAAGTGTCGTTTGTGGCATACGAAACTAAACTCTGAGAGCTTTCCGTCAGTAAAAAATGCACCTCTTAATTCGTTTCCTATGAGCCATAGTGAACCGGCAAAGATGACTGAATTTCCTTACTGTTCTCATTCGAGAAACAGACCTAGTTGTAGTTTGCAGCTCAATTTTTTACCTATCTTGCAAAATGATTTTTAAGACAGTTCCTTCTAGTGATTTGTAGAATGTTGAATATAGTTTTCAACACCGCAAACCACACTAAATTTTGAGTTGTGTAGGTTCAGTTATGATCAGACTTTGAAACTCTGTCAAGTATTTCAGAATTGGAAATTTCGTAAACAGGTTCCAAAAATCAGTTTTCCTAAAACTGTTGTACCTTGGTATAGAAAGATCCAAATTGAGTTCTATTGGTTGCTTTTGAAATTAGATTTGGATTTCTATTAGTGATATAAATTTCAAGGGTTGATTCTATTTCTACGAATTTTGCCGAATTTCCAAACTTTGCTGAAATTGCAAGCCTGTTTTGCTTTGTCCTGTCTGGAATAGTGATTTTGAGCTAAATTTTGAATAATTTCAAATTGGAGTCTGAGAAAAATGTCTTCTAAAGAGTTTTAGTGCATTAAGTCTATTTTCCAACGGTATAAAGTTTCTAATTTTTTGGACTTACGAAACTCGAGATACAATTTTTCCAAGTAGTGTCGCACCAAGCTGGAAATTTTCTGGTTTTAACCAAAGTACTCTTTTTAACACTTTCAACCTCCCTTTGAGATTGTAGTCCGTTTTAAGTTTGATTTCATGGTTGGACACAAGGTCACTTTAGAACTTTAAACCTTCGTTTTGAATCTTGGTTTCAAAGGATTAAACCTCTCTTAATGCGTTTTCTTGGTTATTCAACTTTCTTGGTTGATGGTACCTCTTTTCATACTTGAAAAATGAAGTTCAACCCCTAGTTTTATACCCTCGATTTCTATGAGTTTGAACTTTAAAAAAGGAGCATTT